>NW_020864811.1:20000-26587 GCF_003713205.1 Coffea eugenioides
GAAAGGTACTCTTGATTATATTCATTCAGATCTTTGGGGTCCATCTCGTGTTCCGTCTAAGGGTGGTGCCAGGCATATATTGACTTTCATTGATGATTATTCAAGAAAAGTTTGGATTTATTTTCTTAAATATAAGAATAATATTTATCTCACTTTCAAGCAATGAAAAGTTTTGATTGAGAAACAGACAGGTAAACAGATCAAGCGGTTTAGAACAGATAATGGCATGAAATTTTGTGAAAGAGAATTTGATGAATTTTGCAAGAATGAAGGAATTGCTCGGCATCACACTGTCAGGATGACGTCTCAACAAAATGGTGTGGCCGAACGTCTGAACAGAATACTTTTGGAGAAAGCGAGGTGCATGATCTCTAACGTAGGGTTGGAAAAGGATTTTTGAGTTGAGACAATTTCTATGGCCTGTTATATTGTCAATCGTACTCCTTCTGTTACTCTTAATTTCAAAACTCTTGAGAAAATTTGGTCAGGTACTCCTGCTGATTATTCTGATTTTAAAATTTTTGAGTGTCTAGCATACATGCATGTAAATGATGAAAAATTAGAATCTCGAGATAAAAAGTGTATTTTTCTTAGGAATGCTTTTGGGATGAAAGGATACAGATTATGGTATCCTAATCCCAAATTTTCAAAATTTATAATCAGTAGAGATGTTACTTTTGATGAATTCTCTATGTTATCTTCCAAGAAGAAGTTTTCTAGTTCTTGTCAAATAGATGATAATATGTAGAAATAGGTGGAGTTTGAAATTGGTAGTTCTGGTCCTTTTATTCCACAAGTGTCAGTAGATGCATCTGAATCTACTGATGAAAATAATTCAGAAGAGGAAGAATATTTCATTGTCTGAGATAGACCAAGGAGG
Organism: Coffea eugenioides; assembly: GCF_003713205.1. Classification (NCBI taxonomy): domain Eukaryota; kingdom Viridiplantae; phylum Streptophyta; class Magnoliopsida; order Gentianales; family Rubiaceae; genus Coffea; species Coffea eugenioides. Next base: position 20,881 of record NW_020864811.1, read on the forward strand.
GATATCCAACCACCACAAAGATATGCAAACTTGGTTGCATATGCTTTGTCTGTCGCAGAAGAAACTGATGTAGTTGATGAGCCTACTACCTATTCAGATGCGATTTCTTGTAATGATTCTACTAAATGGTTGGTTGTGATGAACGAAGAAATTGAGTCTTTCCATCGAAATGGAACTTGGGTTCTTGTGAAACCGCCTCCAGATAAGAAAATTGTTAGATGCAAATGGATTTTCAAGAAGAAAGAAGGTATTCCAAGGGTTGAAGATGCAAGATACAAAGCACGTTTGATTGCAAAGGGCTATAGTCAGGTACAAAGTGTTGATTTGAATGAAGTATTTTCACCTGTTGTTAAGCATAGCTCTATTCTTGTTTTGCTTGCTTTAGTTGCCATGTATGATTTGGAGTTAGAGCAACTTGATGTTAAGATAGCTTTCTTACATGGTGAATTTGAAGAAAAAATTTATATGAAACAATTTCAGGGATTTGAAATTGAAGGAAAGGAAGACCATGTTTGTTTGCTAAAGAAATCCTTATATGGATTGAAGTAATCTCTAAGACAGTGGTATAAGAGATTTGACACTTTAATGTTGAGTCATGGTTATTCAAGGAGCATGTATGATAGTTGCGTTTACTTCCGAAAGTTAGATGATGGTTCTTGCATTTATTTGCTGCTCTATATTGATGACTTGCTCATTGTTGCCAAGAATTTGTCAGAAATTCACATTTTGAAGTTGCAGTTAAGTAGTGAATTTGAAATGAAACATTTGTGAACAACTAAGAAAATTCTTGGCATGGAAATCAAAAGAGATTGAGGAGCTGGAAAGTTATTCATGACTCAAGAAAATTACCTTGAGAAGGTTTTGGAGAAATTTGGCATGAAAGATGCTACACATGTGACTACTCCTCTTGCTAGTCATTTTCGACTATCTGCTGCTCAGTCACCACAATCAGTTGAAGAACAAGAGTATATGACACGGGTTCCTTATTCCAGTGCAGTCGGCAGCATTATGTATGCAATGGTTTGTACTCATCCATATATAGCTCAAGCAGTCAGTGTGGTTAGCAGATATATATCTTGTCCTGGAAAAACACATTGGTAGGCTGTAAAGTGGATTTTTAGATACTTGCGAGGGACTTCAAACTGCTATTTGGAGTTTGGGAGATATAATGACACTTTGGTTGGTTTTGTAGACTCTGACTATGCTGGGGATCTTGACAGGAGAAGATCACTTTTTGGTTACGTATTCTGCATTGGCGTATGTGCAGTTACTTGGAAAGCTACTTTACAATCCATTGTAATTTTATCTACTACGGAGGCAGAATATATGGCCATGACCAAGGCAATCAAAGAAACCTTGTGGTTGAAGAGTTTGTTTGGCGAATTTAGTTTGCATCAAGGTGTTACTACTATTTACTGTGATAGTCAAAGTGCCATTCATTTGACTAAAGATCAGATGTATCATAAGATGACGAAGCACATTGATGTGAAATTTCATTTCATTCGAGATACTATTGTTGAGGGAAAAATCCTTATTCAGAAAATCAGTACCAAGGAGAATTTTGCTGACATGTTCACGAAACCTCTTCCAGTTTACAAGTTCAAGCAATGCTTGAATTGGGTTGATATTCGTTGTTGGTGATTTAGGCCCATTGGAGTTTATGTGGAGAAGGTGGAGCAGATTTGCCATTATCGATGTTGAGGACACGCCAAGGTGGAGATTTATTAATGTGGCGTTGTCCTACATTGCCTTTTATATAAGGGAACCTTTCTCTTAGTCGCCTATAAATATAGTGGGTCTGTGATGGGGTTAAGTGCACCAAACCAAGAGAGTATTAGTGGGTTATTTGGGCCTTTGGATCATTAAACCTTTTGTTTAGTCAAATATTTTTGCCCTCTCTTGTGTTTTAAGTATTAGATGTTTTGGATCTAGAAACACTTTCCTAAGGCATTTTTGTACTCTCTTTTTTATAGTAAAATATTGCTCCTCCTCCACCCGTGGACGTAGGTCAATTTGACCAAACCATGTAAATTATTGTGTTCCTATTTTATTTATTTTATTTTGTTATTTGTCTTTTGGGAGTTGCCAAAAAATCCTTTTATCAATTTCCTGAGGCCAGACCTAACAAACCATAATCCGAAGCTTGCTACGACTCCATTACTTTTCAGCCGATGTCCAAGGTGGAAAATAAACTATGTAAATTAATTATATAGTTTATATTAACTAATAAAGTTTTTCAATATGTGTACGAGAACATTAATCATGTTATACCAGCTAGAAAAAAAATCAGAATCAATTACAAATCAAGTACAATGTCTTATTTTTTTACGAAGTTTTTAACGGCGTGCACACCATTGTTCTCCCTTTTCCCCTGAGAAGTAAGGCCATTTTTCCTACTTTTTGTGTTTCCTAATTTAAGTTTCGCTTTATGGTGATTCCTAATTTAGTGTCTTCTTGAAAGCTCCAACCATTGGTAGGAAAAGGATGTCGCTGTTGAAAACATCATCACACATTTGGAAAGATTTACTTGTTGCTCTAGATTTTAGGTTTGATCTCTCATTTCTTAAAGCATTTTGTCAGATTTCAATGGCTCAAAGAATCATGACTGTTGTGAGAATATTGAGCTCTCAAATATTCAGTGCAGGCCTAGTTTCCTTTAGTTCTGAATTTGTTTTGAATATGTTAGTATTTCTTAAATTTTTAAAATCCCTTTTTTAATAAATGTAAGCTCATTTTAATCTTGATGTGCAGCAATATTTCAAAAATCGTTTACCATTTCTTATTAGTTGTTACAATGAATTGAGCATATACATATGCCTTTTGTCAAAATCCCATCATTTCAAAATCTAGAAGGGGAACTTCTAAAATAAATTACCTGCTACCATTTTTTTCCCCCTTATTGGCTTTGTATTCATAATGAGAAAGCGTTCAGTTAGCTGGAATTTGGTAATTTGCCTTTGGAATTAAAGGGATTTCCATTTTCTCCTAGGCACTCCTCAAATTGCATACCAAAAGCGCAGAGGTGGAACAAAACCTATGATTAATTCGTACAACAATTCTGGAATAAGTTGCCCCCTTCCGGAAAAATGAATTGTTGAATTGCCTATTTTCAAATTGACATGCAAAATAAATTTAAAAAAAATGGCATGCATAAAATATTCTACCATTTAGCACAAAGATTAGTGTTTCATGACTCATGAGAAATATATTACAAATAGCACACGAAAATGGCGGAAATAATTACCCAAATATAGTTGAAGAAATAAATACAAAGTGTGATACTGACTAAAATTTTCTCCCTGAAGTATTCAACAGCATCTTTCAGGCTGACCTCCAAACCTTTTTGCCTTGTCGGTGGATGCTGTGTAGTTTGGGTTGATGAGGTTGCCATTGTTGGCATTCTGCTGCATATGGGACAATGCAAAATTAAGGCAAACACAAATAAAGCACAGGTAATGAAAACGCAAATGTAAATTCAAATGCTTGAAAATGTACGAGATTACATTGCTTAATATCTATTGTAAATTGTGCCTTTTTACGAGTTTTGATAAAACTAGAAAAGTGGAAATTTGAAAAAAATGTCGCCTCAGCCAAGTTGTGTGCAAAATTATGAGTTGAGATCCGTTTGGATCAGATTTATCATTTGAAGGAATTTGGAACTATCTACATTTCTCAGATTATTATCTACATTCTCAGTCATCAAGAACCACAGAATTTGGAACTCGGCTGAATGGACTAGCCAAAATTTGCCCAGAAAGATTTAAAATATCAAGAAGGAAAGACGTGTACAGGCAATTGGTGGAGTCTGCCTATGGTTTTGAACAAAGGTTGTTTATTCTTTTTTGGTACTTATATGAGCAGAAGAAGAGTTGAATTCTCAAAAAGGAAATTATGGTACTTTTGTTGTAATAACTGTTTATAAAAATGCATTTTGCATAGCAGCTTCCTCATCCCAGTCAGGACCTTCAGTCCACTTATTATTTGGTACCAAAAATAATGAAACTTGAAGAAAATACTAGAAAGGCAAAGCACTATATTATTCGACAATCCTAGCACCAGCAAGAGGAGAAATAAGAACAAAAAGAGTCTGAGAATGTGAAAACTGCTTTCCTCAATTATTCAAACAACAATTCAACTAGAAAAAATAATGCCATGGCCTAAAGGCTCACTAAATTCTTCTTCTTGAAGCCTTCAATAGTATCCTTTAGGCTCTCCTCCAAAGGAATGAACTCTACTCCCAAAGCTTTTGCCTTCTCATTGGACACTGAGTAGTCTGGATTAATGAGGATGCTATCATGTGAAAACCTGCAGCAGGTCAACCACTAAAAAATTAAGTAATACTAAAACGTAACCTAGAAAGTTTAATTTAAAATCTTAGGGTAAAAGACAATAAGAAAATGCTCAATTCCTTAGGGTCCATTGCGTTCTCCTACATAAAACTTTTCAAGTTTTTCATGCTCAATTCCTTTCATTTTAACCAATTAGCCTAGTAAAATCTTTTCAATGAAGTTTGGATTCAATTATATGAATGTTTTCTAGATATATAATTTTGTTTAAACCTTATCAGTGCATTGGTCTGAGAGTTGATGAAATAGCCAATGCAAAAAAAAAAAAAAGGGTTCCTTTGAATGGTATCTTCTACATGAACCGGCTCATTCCTTTTCATATCTTAATATGTCATACTGCACATTTTCTATTCCATCAAACAGTGAAATCATAAAAGTCACCAAATTTAGTGAACCTAATTCTACAAGTAATCGAATTATAAAAGAATTCTGAATAACGGGTTCTTTCGGGAGGACAAGACTCCAAAGACACTTAATTCTGAAATTTTGGTTGAATTAATTAAGATTCGAAGAGATGAAAAGATGTGATATATCCCGCAGTTTTGTAAGTGCAATCTGAATATGACATAACTGAGATAGAAAAAGAGACTCACTTGTCTGGAAATTGATGAGTAGGATAAAGTCCTTGCAAAATCTTGATCACCTGAGAGGTGTGTGCAGCTCTCTCAACAAGACAGTATCTTCCACTTGCAGAAGGGTTTTCAAAGGCAAGAACATGTGCATAGGCAACATCTCTAACATCAACCCAATTAAAAGTTGCATAAGGAAATGATTCGTCTCCTGCATTCAGAAGTTTGGGAAATTAACTTTCACCATAAACACGACAGCCTTAGCTTTGAAACAAGCATAAAAATGTAGATGGAGAAAAATCCATGCTCCGAACTGCCATTTTACTTTATCAACATGGGTGAAAATATACAGTTTACTTCATTAATCATGCATGAAGATGCAGCAGGTGATAGAAAAAAAATGGGAGATGTGGAAAGAGTCAAACCTAAGCCATTTTGGATCCTTAGTTTCATTGTTAAATGGAGAAGCAAGAGATCAAAATGCTTATTGACTTCTTTCTGATCAGAAAGTTTAGAGCATGATGAGGCCAACCATAAGCAACAAAGGTCAACAGTCTAGTCGAAATTGTTCATAAAGAAACAGATATATTTCCAAGAGTACCATTTAGTAGGTTCAGGATCAATTGCACACTTATATTGATAGAAGGCTGCAAGTGAGGACCAACTATCCATGATGGATGAATTGTAATCATTTCAATGCCATGCTCCTTCGAGAAGTTCCATGCAGCAGTCTCTGCCAACGTTCTCGAAAGTATATACCAGAGCTACAAGACAACAATGTGTCATCAGATG
>NW_020864812.1:0-13920 GCF_003713205.1 Coffea eugenioides
TTGATTGATAAGTCAAGAACAGCCTAGGATCGACTCTAGGATGTTCAACTTAGCTTTCACAAGCTAAGGGAATTTGCCACAAGGGATGGACGAAATTCTGGAAATTTTATTCAATACTCTCAAAAACTGAATGTAACATGCGGCTTGAGGCTATTAATAGCCGTGACTAAGACCTAATAAACTGGAAAAATAACAAGGAAAGTTTGACCAGCCCCTTGGGCCTTCACTTGACCGAAAGCTAGCCCAACTAACTATAGATCATAAGCGAGATCCCCGTACGGCTCAGCGACGGTACTTAACTTCAGCTCAACCCGCCGTTTGGAGCTTGAACACTTGCATCTTCAATTGTAAGCAGCATTTTAGTAGTCGTGCAAGGATATTCCAACTCAATTCCTTCAATGGCCGGTTTCTCTTGGGTTTGGATGGCACGTACCAAGGTTTGGAGGGACTCCTTGAATCTCTTAGCTCGTGCTCGTGTCACTGGGCCTTGGGGCACCTTCACAGGGTCTACTTGTGCACTTTGGGCCTCGTGCTCAACCGCATCATTCCCCTCCTCTTGAAAATGATTTGTCCTCAAATCTAGATGGGGATGTCGACAGTGCGTTTGGAGGTCAGCCACGTTGGGAACAAATGAAAGGTCACGAGCCAAGTTAAATGCCGTTTGGTCAGTTTCATGAGGCCCTCAAACAAGGACATGCGCCAAGATAGGAAAAAGCTTGTGTAAGGCTCACGAAACTTCCAGGTAGCAATCCAAAGCTCTCTAATCAACCTTCGGCCATGGATTGTCATATTGTCACGTGACATAAGTGGCAGCAATGAAGTGAAATGCACTCCATACGAATCGCATGAATTTGCACAAGTTGGGGTTGGTGAAGTAAGCTCGTGGTGACTAGCTTTTGGACATGTGAAGAAGCACGAACGTGCACCACTTGCAGCAGGGATAAGCACAAAATCGGGTTGCAAGTCTTTAGCCGTAGTTGGAAAATTGTGGACAGCGTTACAACCTATGAAAACAAAATAACCTTCAACTTGGAGCAATTCAGAAATCGGGTAAAGGACTAATGGGACATTATTAGCTAGATGGTAAGAAGGTGTAGAACGAGATTTAAATGAGAAAACTCCCTTTGACACTTCGATATTCCTTCCACCAATTGATTCAACTTGAGATTCCAGTGCTAGTCCTTGACACATAGGTAAAGAACAAGAAGTAGATTCTGGAATTTCCCTTTTAAGATGAGCTCGAATGAACCCTCCAATGGTGCGGACAGATTTGAATGGACATTGTTCCATGAATTGATACCAAAGAGATTTAGTTCCTAGAAGACCAACTCCATGGAAACTCGCAAAGTGTCCAAGTGACTTCGGGATGGAACATGCCATGATCAACTGTACTTGACTTTGTGTAACTTGAACAAAAGAAGAGGTGCTAAACAAAACACATGTTAGCCGGTTAGCAAACAAAATGGTCACACTTTCAGCCTTTGTAAACACGGCCAACTCCTCCTTTTTACTCTTCACTAAGGCCAAATTATTCTTGTCTTTTTCCACTCCATTCTTCTCGGACCATTGCTCACGCATTGTACATGAGGTTTGATTTTCATTGTCTAGCTCATGTTCATGGCTCAGTTGTAACTCATTCATATTTGGCTCTTCAATCAACGAGGGACTAGGATGAATTTTCCCTTTATTACCACCGGTTGGCACATGGTTAAGTTGCTCCAGGTGTGAATCCAGCACTTGGCTAAGTCTTTCCATCATATCATCAATCAATGCTTCAGTCCGACGTTCGAATTTATCCATTGATTCACGAAGCTTTGACTCAATTCGAAAATTCTCGAGCCCTTCGTCTTGATTGTCAAGACACTTCTTAGATGAACCTTGTTTGCTTGAAGTTGACCTTGATTTAGATGCTCTACGCAAACTGCTTTGCTCCTTCTCATACTCATCACAATCTTGTTTATACCTTTCATACACACACAAAGCACGGTGGCGTTGCATCTCCTCCCGGAGTGAATGATACCCACATTGTGAACTGGATTGCATGGGGCTAAAGTACTTGGAGGTACTTCGCTTGGGACCTCTCCTCTTGAAAGGTTCGGTCTCCATGAATTCTTGATTGTATGAGCAAGATGCAACTCTAGTGGCCATGACTATGTGACCTGCAAAACGGTTAGTAGTGCAAAGGAATTTTCCTCCCACACATGGCTTACAATTGTAGTTTGATGTCCATGGTTTGTTCACCAACTTCACTAGACATATTTAGTCCACCTGCAAAATAAATAAACAAAAACGAGTTCCTTGCTCTCTTTTTTTTTTTTTTTTAAATACGATGTATAGGTCACTCACACTCGTATTTCACTCAAGTGTATCACTCTCTAATAATCTTACCAAGCAATTCCTTGGCTTGCTAGTTGCTTGGTTGAACAAACTAGGTGTTACCGCAGTATACGTTCTTGACTAGTCAACAAGTGACACACAAGCTAGTAGAAATAAATGGAGGTGTATGACTGACGACCTAGACACGACTCAAGACTCAGAATATAGCTGGACAATAACTAACGACTCAAAAGAAAGTAAGACAATTAACTTGAATGCTGAAATTTTGAAAATCCTAGAAAACTCTACCCGAAACCCAATTTTCTGGAATTTGTTGAGCTGCTGGTCCGTGGTCTTTTTGGTATGGGTTTTGGAGTATTTTGGGTGGCCTTAGGCTACTCAAATAATGGGCAATCTACTACCTAAAACTCAGCCCAATCGGGTGTCACAATTGCTCCAACGGTTTTAGGAAAATTCAAGAATTCAAGATTCGGAAATTGGAAAGTTTGATCTGATTTGGACACTTGGGGTTGCCAAGGATTGGAAACCTTGGAGTTTGGTCAGATTTGGGAGTCCCAAGTGGTCCAAATTCGAAATTTTGGGGCTGGTCAGATTTGGAAGTCAGATTTTGCACCAAATTTGGTAAACTTGTAGGCTGTCAAGAATTGGATGTTGTTCAGATTTGGAAGTCCAAGTTTGAATCAGATTTGGTGGCTTGAAGGCTGACCAAGACTAGGGCTGTTGGCTGTCAAGAATTGGATGTTGTTCAGATTTGGAAGTCCAAGTTTGAATCAGATTTGGTGGCTTGAAGGCTGACCAAGACTAGGGCTGTTCAGATTTGAAAGTCCAAGTTTGAATCAGATTTGGTAAAACTTGAAGGCTGGTCAAGAATTGGAAACCAGAGCCGTCTTTCTTGAAATTTTTTTTTGACTTCTGTTGGGGTGTTTTCACACAATAGCCAGCTAGTTTAGACCACAATTTCACAGCAATTAACGTAAACAACTTGGACAGATTTGGTTTCAAGATCAAAGTTCCATGAAAACAAGAACACGGTTGAAGGTTTATTTCAGGTTTCAAGACTGCCAAGATTAACCTCTTTGATCCAAGAAGCTCAAGACTTTCCCAATAAGGTTTAGATGTTCGAGTTTTGCAAAGCAACAACACAAAGGTTCAATAAACAAGTGCAAACAGATTCGGCATCCCAGCAAATTAATTCCAGCAACGACTCAAGGAAATGACAATAAGGTATGCAATACAACAGATTTTTTTTTTTTGGGATTTAAACAGAACATAAACACAAGGCAAAACTGGACAGAAATTTTCGGACAACAACTAAACAACAAAGACAGATTTCTGACAAGGAAACAACAAAGACAGATTTCTGACAAGGAAACAACAAAGACAGATTTCGGACTTGACAAACCCGAGCACTTGAGCTACGAATTTAGAAGACTAAAATAGATCTAAAAACGAAAAAAAGGGATATTCGTGATACCTCTAACTAGCTCTGATGCCAGCTGATACGAGACGCGGAAGCTACTTCGGATCTAGAGGAACACGATGAAGATTTGATGGAGTTGAACCCGAACTTGGACCACTCAAGAACAGATTTAACGGTAGAGGACGCCACAATCAAGTATGTGTGCTTGATTGATAAGTCAAGAACAGCCTAGGATCAACTCTAGGATGTTCAACTTAGCTTTTACAAGCTAAGGGAATTTGCCACAAGGAATGGACGAAATTCTGGAAATTTTATTCAATACTCTCAAAAAACTGAATGTAACATGCGGCTTGAGGCTATTAATAGCCGTGACTAAGACCTAATAAACTGGAAAAATAACAAGGAAAGTTTGACCAGCCCCTTGGGCCTTCACTTGACCGAAAGCTAGCCCAACTAACTATAGATCATAAGCGAGATCCCCGTACGGCTCAGCGACGGTACTTAACTTCAGCTCAACCCGCCGTTTGGAGCTTGAACACTTGCATCTTCAATTGTAAGCAGCATTTTAGTAGTCGTGCAAGGATATTCCAACTCAATTCCTTCAATGGCCGGTTTCTCTTGGGTTTGGATGGCACGTACCAAGGTTTGGAGGGACTCCTTGAATCTCTTAGCTCGTGCTCGTGTCACTGGGCCTTGGGGCACCTTCACAGGGTCTACTTGTGCACTTTGGGCCTCGTGCTCAACCGCATCAGGGTTGTTCCATGAAGTGATACCAAATAGATCTATCTCCTAGAAGACAAACTCCATGGAAGCTAGTGAATTGTACAAGCAACTTTGGAATGGAACATTGCATGACTAACTTCACTCGACTTCGCTCAATCTGTACAAAAGCAGAAACACTAAACAAGGCAAAGTTAAGTTCGTTAGGAAAACTATAAACACTCGCCTTCCCATGCACAATCGGCTCACTTGATGCTTCACTCATCTCCTCAGATTTTTTTACCTCTTTTTCAATCTCACATTCCTCAACTTTTACCTCAAGTGCACTCTCACCACCATACTCAACTCGCTCTTTTTCAAGTTTTTGTTGGAGGAGAGTTGTTGACATGTCTCCTGCACTCAACTAACTCCTTCATCTATGGATAAAGTATTTGCATGCTTTGTTGTCGAATGAACCTCCTCCCTTCCCCTTGAATATAATGACTTTGAAGAGGTAGGTTGGACGTCAGGATGAAATTGTGGGGAACCCCTCCTCTTGACATCCTTATTCACCATTCGGTCAAGGCGTCTATGAAGAGGCTCGAAAGCTTCATCCAAACTCTGCTTGAATTCTTCCATCATGGCCACCATGTGTAGTTTAAAGTCCATTGTTTGGTCACCAACTCCACTAGACATGCTTAGGTAAACCTGCAAAAGAAAATAAGCAAACGACCTCTTCTCTCCTTCTTTTCTTTTTTGGTACAATGTATAGGTCACTCACGCTTGTGTTTCACTCAGGTGTATCACTCTCTAATAGTCTCACCAAGCAATTCCTTGGCTTGCTAGTTGCTCGGGTTGAACAAATTAGGCGTCACCGCAAGGTACGTTCTTGACTAGTCAACAAGTGAGACAAGATAGCAGCAAGGAATGGAGGTGAATGAAGGCCTAGACGCGATCTAAAACTCAGATTAGGACTAATGACTGAAAAAGAAGGCAAGACAAAATGCCTTCAAGGCTGAATTTTTGAAAATCCTAGAAGTACTCTACCCGACAACCCAAAATTCTGGAATTTGCGGAGCGTGCTGGTCCTCGGCCTTTTGGTCGGGGGTTTGGTGGTATTTTGGTGTTGCTTTGGTGTTAGTCAATCAGGTCTTCGACCTCCGCTGAGCTGTCGAGGGTCTCGCTGCCCGGTCGCGGAAGCAACTTAGGATCTTAGAGGACACGTTACGGAATCGACGGAGTTGAACCCAAACTCGGACCACTCAAGAACGAATTCAACGGCAGAGGATGCCACAATCAAGTGTGTTTGCTTGATTGATAAGTCAATAAACAACCTAGGAACCACACTAGGATGTTCAACTTAGCTTTCACAAGCTAGAGGAATTTGGTTTAATGGAAGTCGAAATTCTGGAATTTTATTAATAACATCGCAAAAACTAAATGTACCATCAGCTTTAGGGCTATTTATAGCCTTGACTAAACCAAATAAAGCTTGGAAAGCATGAAGGGAAAATCGGCCAGCCCATTGGGTCTCTCTTGGCCGAAAGCTAACCTACTAATTAACTAGCTTAATGACTAGCTACAGTACTATTGGACCTAAGGCCCACATGGCCGAAGCTAAGCTCAACAAGAGCTACTTAATCGAGGCCCAATCCTCCCTTTGAGGCTTGCTCATTCGTATCATTCCCCTCCTCTTGAAAAGGATTTGTCCTTAAATCTTGGGAAAAAGTGGTACTCCATGCAATGTGGGAGCGAGATGAATGAGCACCAGCCACGTCACATGTCGCTTGGACAACCTCGTGATGCTCTTGAACAAGGACATTCGCCAAGACAAGAAACACCTTTGTATAAAGCTTGTGAAAATTCCATGTAGCACTCCAAAACTCTCTCATCAACCCTTGGTCGTTTGCATGTCAAATTCAAACCCATAAAACAAATCACACAATTAGTATATGTAGGGTTAATACTACTTGACAACTTACGTTTCACATGCACTAGATAGGGATCTTCATGATGACTCTCATTCAGCTTAGAAAAATCTTGAATCTGATTGTGCAAGGTAGTATAATTCGACCCTAGTTGTTGCTGATTTGGCACTACTTGCCCATCTGGAGATAGAACAATGAGTCATTCATGTTGCACTTCCGTGGAAGAATGAACCTGTGAGGTAAAAACAACATTCGGGTCTTGATTGACACACTTGTCTGCATCACCCAACATAAGTGGCAGCAATGAAGTGAAGGTCACACTCCAGACGAGTCACTTGAATTTGCGCCAGTTTGAGTTGATAAAATGATCTCATGGTGACCAGCTTTTGGATGTATGAATATGCATGGAAGATTACAAGCAGCTGGCACAAGCATGAAATCAGGTTGCAACTCTTTAATCAAAGCTGGAAAATTTCGAGCAGCCTTACAACCTACAAAAACAAAATGAGTCTCAGCTTGTTTTGAACCAGAAATTGGATACATAAGCAATGGAACGTCATTAATTAAGTGGGAAGAAGGTGTAGAATAAGAGTTAAATGCAAAAACTCCCTGTGACACGTGATTCCTTCCATCAATCGATTCAACTTGAGACTGCATTGATGGCTCTTTACATTTCCTTCAAAATCTGCATAGGAAATACATGTGTGAGGATGGAAATAATGCTCAAAAGAAGGTAAAGATGATGAATGAACCATGGGTAACAAACAAGAATAGAAATATGGAGTTCGAATTAATTCTCCATTGGTGCGGACAGATTCGGGTTGTTCCATGAAGTGATACCAAATAGATCTATCTCCTAGAAGACAAACTCCATGGAAGCTAGTGAATTGTACAAGCAACTTTGGAATGGAACATTGCATGACTAACTTCACTCGACTTCGCTCAATCTGTACAAAAGCAGAAACACTAAACAAGGCAAAAGTTAAGTTCGTTAGGAAAACTATAAACACTCGACTTCCCATGCACAATCAGCTCACTTGATGCTTCACTCATCTCCTCAGATTTTTTTACCTCTTTTTCAATCTCACATTCCTCAACTTTTACCTCAAGTGCACTCTCACCACCATACTCAACTCGCTCTTTTTCAAGTTTTTGTTGGAGGAGAGTTGTTGACACGTCTCCTGCACTCAACTAACTCCTTCATCTATGGATAAAGTGATACGTTCCTCGATCAACACGTTTCGAGACACGTAGCACGTTTGCCCAAGGATCTAGCGAGGATGTCCAACGCTTGGAATTGCGGGGTCTAGAACCAAACGGACGACACGATATGATTCAAGACGGTAGACGACACTCCGATGAAGGTGAATACTCCAGGGGAATAGGTCGGTAGAACAATCTAGGACAGAACGCAAGACTGCTCAAAACCCTTGCCAAAGCAAGTAAATGGGTCGAATCTCTCTCTCAAGAAGAATCGAAAATATGCAAAACTTTATTGATAAAACGTCTCCCCTAAAACCTTACAAAGCAAGCCTATTTATAGGCTAAAGTGACTGAAACCCTAAAGGGACTAGGAAAGGGAAAAGTCGGCCCATGGTCTTGGGACAAGATGGGCCGGCCCATGCTCTTACTTAAACACTAATCAATTGCTAAATAACTACTAAGGCCTAAGGCCCTATTCGGCCAACTCATTTGGTGGCCCACTTGAGTCTTCATGGGCTTGGGTCATGGTGTAGATAACTCGATTAAAATCCTTCAAGCCTTCAATATCTCTATGGACTCCATGTTGGTTTTGGACAATTCGAACAAGGGCTTGGGTCGTGCACGTGTGACTGGGCCCAATGGAACTTGGACTGGATCATTACTTGGGCTAAGGTCCGTGCACACATCAGTCCCCTCCACTTGAGCAGGATTTGTCCTCAAATCTGGATGGAAATGAATGACATGAACAAGGGTTGGTATCATGGCTCCAGTGGCTCCTCTTGTTCGTATCATTCCCCCCCTCTTGAAAGCAATTTGCCCACAAATTGAAGCACGAATGGTGACAAGACGAGTTACATGCCTTCGACTCAATCTTGTTATGATGGCTACAGATGGCATCCAATGCAAAGCCCATGGGCTAAGTTGGAACATAACCCTTGTCGAACCTTGAATCTCACAAACCATCTTCAATGTATGCTCAACTTGATCGTTTGTGGTCATGAGGTAAGGGTCCTCAAAGTGGTATGAAGTGTATCCCATGAAATCGAACTCCGGCTCGAACACACTTGCAAGGCACCAAGGCGGATTTGGTGATGTTGGAGCTTCATGTGGACTAAGAGCAAGACGAAAATCATAATGGTCATTGAGGTACTTGTTCTTTAAACGAACCCTTGGTACACAACGATCCCCGAAATGCGGAGTGTTCCCTTCAAGACGAGCTCGAATCAACTCCCCTTTGGTGTGGACTGATTTGAGTTGACATTGTTCCATGAATGGATACCAACGGGGTTTAACTCTTGGAGTGCCAACTCCATGGAGGCTTGCAAAGTCTACAATTGATTTTGGAATGGAACACACCAAGATCAACTCAACTTGCCTTTGCTTGATCTGTATAAAAGTAGAAACACTAAACAAAGCGAAGGTAAGTTCGTTAGGAAAATAATAGGCCTTCACCGGGTTGCTCAAGATCAGCCCACTTTCTCTCCTTTCTTCCTTTTTACCACCCATCTCATTAGATTTTTCCATCTCTTTTTCTAGTTCAACAGCTGACCCTTTCATCTCATTACTTTCAACTCCCTCGGGTTTTACCTCTTCAGGCACAATTCCCTCATCTAGCTTTTTCTCCATTCTATAACGCTCAATCTCACTTTTCATGCATGCTAGATCAATACAAAGTTGGTCATAAGTAAGTGATACAAGTGCAAGACGACGACTATTAAATAAGAAGGAATACTTATTAGTATGTCCGTCATATTTAATTTCTCGCCTCGACATCCATGCTTTGCCCAACAACACATGTGTCACTTGAATTGGGACTACATCACACAACACCTCATCCACATATTTGCCGATTTGAATAGGTACAAGTGTGTACTTAGTAACCCAAACATTACCATGAGTGCTCGTCAACTTGTATGGTTGAAGATGATCAATGGTTGGAAGATTTAATTTCTCAACCATGATAGCACTTGCAAGGTTGACTTCACAACTCCCATCAATGGCCAAGCTACAGATTTTATCTTTGACACCACAACGAGTATAAAACCAACCAAGCAACTGAGATTTGACGATGTCCAATTGCTCATCTACACCACGTAATGCCACTTCTTTGACTCCCTTAGGATCAGGAAGACAATGTTGTGGGCTAGCTTTTATGCGTCTTGTATTCGCCATGACGTATGAGAGAACCTGCAAAAAGTTAGCAACGAAACCGAAGATATTGCCTTTCACGCTCCCTTACGTGTATCCACTCGCACTCGTGTATATGGATGTCACTCTAATGGACTTACCAAATACCTTTACCTGTTGGGTTAGGTAGTTGAGAAATGTTGCTCGAGTCCAATAATTGCCTCCAACTTTTCCCCACAAGAGTAAACAAGGTAAAGGGCACAATTGGGTGAAATCTTGCAAAGGGAAGGACGGTTGTGGAAGGATTAGGGTCGGTGGACAGATTTGGAAAGTATTGCCAAGAAAGGAAACTCTAAGAATCCTAAGTTGTAGGAGTGGTTTCCTAAAAAGGATGAGAGAAAATAGTAGGATATCCTAAAAATGGAGGAGAAAATGTAGGAAGGTGTCCAAGTGTTATCCAAGTGTTGTACTTAGTCTCCTAAACCAAGTTGGAAAACAAGTTAGAGTTGGTAACCCCCTTGAAGACCTCTTTTAAGCAACTTCTAATTCCCCCCCCCCCTAAACAGATTCGGTTCCCTCTCTCCTTTCTCTTCGAATTTTTTTTCCAGAAATCTCCCTTCTTAATCCTTCCCCAAGTCGGCTACTACTTCCTATTAAACCTCCTCTCACAGCCGCTTTCTTCACCCAAGGAGTTCGACTCCCTCTCTACCCCAAGAACCAGCAATTCGGCCCTCTCCCTTACAAGACAGATTTGGCTTTTATTGCTCCAGAAATTCGGCTCCTAATGGACTCCCAAGGCCATGCAAGTGATGTGACTCAAGAATCTCCCAAGAAGTTCACCCCTCAACCAAGAAAGCCACGTATGGATGCAAGGTCTTACAAGAAACTCTTTGTGCGAAGAGAAGTGCAAGTGTTTAAAGTTCAAGGTAATCAAGAACCTCAAACAAAGGTGGTTCAAGTGATCAAGGCTCAAGCTAACCAAGAATTTCAAGAAGAGGTTGGCCAAAACTTTTGAATTCTTTTCTTTTCTTGATGTAATTTTCTGGTTGGCCAAAACTTTCGAATTCTTTTCTTTTCTTGATGTAATTTTCTGGGTTGAAACAAGAAATAACAAGACAGATTTGACAATAAAGAGTTACGGCTTCCTTCTTGGTTTCTTGTTGGCCGAATGTTTCCTTTCTTTCTCTCTTGTCTTTTGCGTTTCTGTTTTTTTTTTTTTTTTTTTTAACTTAACAACTGCAACTAAACCTGGACGGAAGAAAGGTTCACAAACCAGATTTCTGGGCAGCTCTACGTACTACAACTAATCAGCCAAAAACTCCAAGATTTCCCAAGAACTCCCAAGAACTTCAAGATTTAATTCCAAGAACTCAAGAAACCCTAGATGGTTGTAGTTTCCTTCAAGATTCTCAACTCCAACAAGTTTTAACCCCAAATCAGTTTAGACAAGATAAGTAAACAACTTGAATAAGCTACTAAGATTTGGACAGATTTAGCCACAAGGCAAAGCCCTAGCCGCAACTTGGAACCCTAGCCGCAACTTGCTTCTTCTTTTTTTTTTTTTATTTTTTTTGCAGATTCGGCAAGGCTAATTGCTGGGCAGAATGGATGTCACTAGAGTATGAAATCTGGGCAGATTGGGACTATCGACAATAACACACAACTGTCCAGAAATTGACGCGACAAACAACGAGAACTAGCGGACAGAATTTTTTTTTCTCTTTGACAAGCGATGCAAACAGATTTTGTGTGTTTTGTTTTTTTGTTTTTTTTGACTAACAAAGCAGCAACGGACAGACTTGAAGACACAAACGGACGGACTCAATTAAGAAAAGCAATGACCAGAATTTCTAGACATCAAACGAAAGGAAACGGCACAACAAAATACCAAAGCTAGCGAACAGAATTTTTTTTTAACAAGGCAGCGGAATTAATGAAAACTAAGACACAACTACGGATATAACGGAAGATACCTCCACCAAAGCTCTGAAGCCAACTGATACGCTCCTCGATCAACACGTTTCGAGACACGTAGCACGTTTGCCCAAGGATCTAGCGAGGATGTCCAACGCTTGGAATTGCGGGGTCTAGAACCAAACGGACGACACGATTTGATTCAAGACGGTAGACGACACTCCGATGAAGGTGAATACTCCAGGGGAATAGGTCGGTAGAACAATCTAGGACAGGACGCAAGACTGCTCAAAACCCTTGCCAAAGCAAGTAAAGGGGTCGAATCTCTCTCTCAAGAAGAATCGAAAATATGCAAAACTTTATTGATAAAACGTCTCCCCTAAAACCTTACAAAGCAAGCCTATTTATAGGCTAAAGTGACTGAAACCCTAAAGGGACTAGGAAAGGGAAAAGTCGGCCCATGGTCTTGGGACAAGATGGGCCGGCCCATGCTCTTACTTAAACACTAATCAATTGCTAAATAACTACTAAGGCCTAAGGCCCTATTCGGCCAACTCATTTGGTGGCCCACTTGAGTCTTCATGGGCTTGGGTCATGGTGTAGATAACTCGATTAAAATCCTTCAAGCCTTCAATATCTCTATGGACTCCATGTTGGTTTTGGACAATTCGAACAAGGGCTTGGGTCGTGCACGTGTGACTGGGCCCAATGGAACTTGGACTGGGTCATTACTTGGGCTAAGGTCCGTGCACACATCATAAAGTATTTGCATGCTTTGTTGTCGAATGAACCTCCTCCCTTCTCCTTGAATTAATGACTTTGAAAAGTAGGTTGGACGTCAGGATGAAATTGTGGGGAACCGCCTCACTCTTGACATCCTTATTCACCATTCGGTCAAGCCGTCTATGAAGAGGCTCGAAAGCTTCATCCAAACTCTGCTTGAATTCTTCCATCATGGCCACCATGTGTAGTTTAAAGTCCATTGTTTGGTCACCAACTCCACTAGACATGCTTAGGTAAACCTGCAAAAGAAAATAAGCAAACGACCTCTTCTCTCCTTCTTTTTTTTTTGGTACAATGTATAGGTCCACTCACGCTTGTGTTTCACTCAAGTGTATCACTCTCTAATAGTCTCACCAAGCAATTCCTTGGCTTGCTAGTTGCTCGGGTTGAACAAATTAGGCATCACCGCAAGGTACGTTCTTGACTAGTCAACAAGTGACACAAGATAGCAGCAAGGAATGGAGGTGAATGAAGGCCTAGACGCGATCTAAAACTCAGATTAGGACTAATGACTGAAAAAGAAGGCAAGACAAAATGCCTTCAAGGCTGAATTTTTGAAAATCCTAGAAGTACTCTACCCGACAACCCAAAATTCTGGAATTTGCGGAGCGTGCCTGGTCCTCGCCTTTTGGTCGTGGGTTTGGTGGTATTTTGGTGTTGCTTTGGTGTTAGTCATCAGGCGTCTTTCGACCTCCGCGTGAGCTGTCAGAGGTCCTCGCTGCCCGGTCGCGGAAGCAACTTAGGATCGTAGAGGACACGTTACGGAATCGACGGAGTTGAACCCAAACTCGGACCACTCAAGAACGAATTCAACGGCAGAGGATGCCACAATCAAGTGTGTTTGCTTGATTGATAAGTCAATAAACAACCTAGGAACCACACTAGGATGTTCAACTTAGCTTTCACAAGCTAGAGGAATTTGGTTTAATGGAAGTCGAAATTCTGGAATTTTATTAATAACATCGCAAAAACTAAATGTACCATCAGCTTTAGGGCTATTTATAGCCTTGACTAAACCAAATAAAGCTTGGAAAGCATGAAGGGAAAATCGGCCAGCCCATTGGGTCTCTCTTGGCCGAAAGCTAACCTACTAATTAACTAGCTTAATGACTAGCTACAGTACTATTGGACCTAAGGCCCACATGGCCGAAGCTAAGCTCAACAAGAGCTACTTAATCGAGGCCCAATCCTCCCTTTGAGGCTTGCTCATTCGTATCATTCCCCTCCTCTTGAAAAGGATTTGTCCTTAAATCTTGGGAAAAAGTGGTACTCCATGCAATGTGGGAGCGAGATGAATGGGCCCCAGCCACGTCACATGTCGCTTGGACAACCTCATGATGCTCTTGAACAAGGACATTCGCCAAGACAAGAAACACCTTGTATAAAGCTTGTGAAAATTCCATGTAGCACTCCAAAACTCTCTCATCAACCCTTGGTCGTTTGCATGTCAAATTCAAACCCATAAAACAAATCACACAATTAGTATATGTAGGGTTAATACTACTTGAC
>NW_020864813.1:0-14048 GCF_003713205.1 Coffea eugenioides
TAACAGTGAAAAGTGATAGGGAGCCATTTGCTCCAAGGTAAACAGTGGTGGAGGCCGTTGTTCAAGCGCACGAATTCCAGTACTCTTTGACCAAAACATGTCATGAACTACATACAAGACACATGATATGCATCGAATAATAATGCAAGAAACAGTTCATAGTAGCTTTGGAAACAGTGGGGGCTTTACCCCTCCACGGCTCAGGAACCATCCATCAATATATCATTGCCGTTGCCCAAATCCCAAGCCCTCACAACTCAAGTCAAGCAATCAAATACTTTCAAAGATCAGACAGCATGCCCCCTTAATTTTCTTACTTTTCCATCCAACAAGCAACACCAATTCATCTCAAAATCAACCACATACACATCATAAACTATCAAATACACCTTTCGGCACAATATCCATAACTGAAGCTACACTTATCGGATTGAAACGAATCTTATGGCGTTTCGAAGACAAGACATAAATCTACATTTCCTATGAGACCTCCAAAGCCAAATCATGCATTTTCATGGTCAAAAATGGAAATCTCCACGAAAATTGAAATCTGGGCGCGAAATAGGGCTCATGGGCAGTCAAGGGTATTTCGGTCATTTCACATGCTACAGTGCTCGGATCGAGCTGAAATTTTGCAGGCAACTAATTAACACCATTTTCGACAACTTACATGTTTTAGGGCTAATTCGGCCTCCAACCTTGCCGAACAGAACCGGGCAGAACAGGGGTTAATTGAAACCCTAATCTGGAATTTCGTATCAAGCTAGAAATTTTACACAACCAATGATTTCCAACATATACCAACTCCATTTTGCACTATAACAAACCATCAATCCATGACTAACCAACACTAAACATATAAAATCAGAAAAATCATGCTAAAATCAGAAATTCATCAATCTCTACCAAAAAACATGAAATCTTCCACAAAATCACCTCTTAAGCCAACACAAGTCACTAATAAACCATTATTAAGAACAAAGAAAGGATTGCTAGACATGATAACCTTGAAATCTCAAGAAGGTGATGACTTAGTCCTTTCCTTTCTCTAATCACTCCACCACTACCTTCAATCTCTAAGCAAAGAAGTTTTCTAATGGAGTAATTTGAGAAACTAACGGTTTTGGCACTACCAGAGATTTGGCTTGGATTTGAAGAAACAAGATGAAACTTTCCTCTCTTTTCTCCCTCAATGGCCGCCAAGATGGAGCAAATGAAGATGATAGTTTGATCAATTTTGCAATTTAGTAAGTCCGGTGATAGTGAGGTCAAAGTCCAACTTTGAATAAGAAGGTGACAACAATTGTCCTTTTTGGTCTTTAAAAAACTATCCTTTGGTCTCTCCAAATGTTCATCCATTTGGTAACCTCTAATTACTCTTAAAACCTAGTAAAATAATAGCACTTAACAACAAAATCACTTAAGCACCAAATTTTATCGCACTAGCGGGTCCACGCTAATAAATGCGTTTCAAATTTAACATAACTAGCTCATACAGGGAAAATGATTTTAAAACTGTAACTTACTCATAAAAATGGCATAGAAACTTAATATTTTTAAAGACAGGATAAAAATGTAGGCAAAAATAAAAATAAATGCCTAGAAAATGTGAAAATTTTCGGGTTCTCAACACTCTCTCCCCCTTAAAAGAATGTCGTCCTCCGCATTCCAACTTGTACTATTCAAAGTCAAGATATCGCCTCAAAAGTCACTCAAGCATTTCCTAGCGAGCACTAAGAGTTACTCTAATCCACTTGTCGGATTTGCATTCCTCAAGAAATCAACTTAATATTTTCAAAACCAGACCCACAATCCGGCATCCTAAACATTAAGATTAGGATACTACTGCAGAGATTAAAACTTTAAGCTCTGATACCACCTGTGAGCGCCACACTCACCTAGGGCGAACAAAAGGTTCGGCGGACGCCTGCCAGCCTGCCGGGACTCAGTCGTTCACTACAGTCATCAATAAATTACAAGATAAATCCCAAATATACATCAAAAGTTCCACAATTTACATAATCTACAAACTAAAACGTCAAAGAGATACATAGCAATACTAAATTTTCCAACATAAAGACAATGGTCCTCAGTTCTCACATAAGTACAAGTTACACAGTTACAATCTCAAAACACCGCAATAAAACTAAGCTCCAATGGTACAGTAGATCCTCAACCATTCACAACGGAGAACTTTATTACGAATGCTTCCTTCACCTCGAGGCCTGTGGAGGGGAATAAAATAGTTTTGGGGTGAGCTAGAAGCTCAGCGAGTAACCAGTAAAATCAGTAATCAAATCAGTTTCTCAATAGTTCGTTTCAATGATGTCATGATTCAGTAATCAAATGTACGTTTATTGCTCTTGTGAACCAGTGAAATCATGGTACTTAGACGGCCAACGCTCAAGTTGATCAGTTAACAGTGAAACAGTGATAGGGAGCCATTTGCTCCAGGTAAACAGTGGTGGAGCCGTTGGTTCTAAGCGCACGAATTCCAAGTACTCCTTTGAGCCAAAACATGTCATGAACTCACATACAAGCACACATGATATGCAATCGAATAAATAATGCAAGAAACAGTTCATAAGTAGCTTTGGAACAGTTTGGGGCCACCCACCTCCACGGCTCAGGAACCATCCATCATATATCATTGCCTTGCCCAAATCCAAGGCCTCCAACTCGAAGTCAAAGCAATCAAATACTTTCAAAGATCAAACAGCATGCCCCCTTAATTTTCTTACTTTTCCATCCAACAAGCAACACCAATTCATCTCAAAATCAACCACATACACATCATAAACTATCAAATACACCTTTCGGCACAATATCCATAACTGAAGCTACACTTATCGGATTGAAACGAATCTTATGGCGTTTCGAAGACAAGACATAAATCTACATTTCTTATGAAGACCTCCAAAGCCAAATCATGCATTTTCATAGTCAAAAATGGAAATCTCCACGAAAATTGAAATCTGGGCGCGAAATAGGGCTCATGGGCAGTCAAGGGTATTTCGGTCATTTCACATGCTACAGTGCTCGGATCGAGCTGAAATTTTGCAGGCAACTAATTAACACCATTTTCGACAACTTACATGTTTTAGGGCTAATTCGGCCTCCAACCTCGCCGAACACAACCGGGCAGAACAGGGGTTAATTGAAACCCTAATCTGGAATTTCGTATCAAGCTAGAAATTTTACACAACCAATCATTTCCAACATATACCAACTCCATTTTGCACTATAACAAACCATCAATCCATGACTAACCAACACTAAACATATAAAATCAGAAAAATCATGCAAAAATCAGAAATTCATCAATCTCTACCAAAAAGCATGAAATCTTCCACAAAATCACCTCTTAAGCCAACACAAGTCACTAATAAACCATTATTAAGAACAAAGAAATGATTGCTAGACATGATACCTTGAAATCTCAAGAAAGGTGATGACTTAGTCCTTTCCCTTCTCTAATCACTCCACCACTACCTCCAATCTTCCTAAGCAAGAAGTTTCTATGGAGTAATTTGAGAAACTAACGGTTGGAACTCAAGATTTGGACTTGGATTTGAAGAAACAAGATGAAACTTTCCTCTCTTTTTCTCTCCTCAATGGCCGGCCAAGATGGAGCAAATGAAGATGATATTTTGATCAATTTTAGCATTTAGTAAAGTCGGTGAATAGTGGTCAAAGTCCAACTTTGAATAAGAAGGTGACACATGTCACCTTTTGGTTTTAAAACTATCCTTTGGTCTCTCCAATGTTCATCCATCTGGTAACCTCTAATTATCTCTTAACACCTAGTAAAATAATAGCACTTAACACAAAAATCACTTAAGCACCAAAATTTTATCGCACTAGCGGGTCCCACGCTATAATGCGTTTCAAATTTAACATACACTAGCTCATACTAGGAAAATGATTTTAAAACTGTACTTACTCATAAAAATGCATAGAAACTTTAATATTTTAAAGACAAGGATAAAAATGTAAGCAAAAAATAAAATAATGCCTAGAATGTGAAAATTTTTCGGGTTCTCACACTCTCTCCCCCTTAAAAAGATGTGTCCCTCGACATTCCAACTTGTACTATTCAAGTCAAGATATCCCTCAAAAGTCACTCTAGCATTTCCTAGCGAGCACTAAGAGTTACTCTAATCCCACTTGTCGGATTTGCATTCCTACAAGAAATCACTTATATTTCAAACCAGACCCACAATCCGGCATCCTAAACATTAAGCTTAGGATACACTGCAGAGATCTAAAACTTAAGCTCTGATACCACCTGTGACGCCTGTGAGAACCCGTAAAACCCTAAATATTTTCCCTAGGGTTTATTTCCCCTTAATTGCATGTTTTCTGCATTTTCTGGCTTAGGAATATTTTCCTGGTGAATTTTATGAGTAATTATAGTTTTAAGATGAGTTTTCTCGTATTGGATAGTTTTTAGAAAATTAAGAATATCTATTGGACGTGGGACCCACGAGTGCGAAAAGTTCGGGAAAATTCGGCCAATACGGTTAAGTTTTGGATACTGTGGAAAAATTATCGGATGTTACGAGATAAGTAGAGAGTGAGATTTGATTGATGTGAGAGAGAAAAGAAAGGATAGGAATGCATTTATTAGAGTGCCAAGTGTCAATTTTCCATTGGTTTGACTTTAAGAGTTACTATTCACTATTTTGACCTTTGACCAAAATTGGTTAAATATCTCCAAAAATTCACAAAATTCACCATTTTCTTCCCTTGTGTTGGCCGAACCTCTCATCAAAGAAGAAAGAAAAAACTCTTCCAAGTTTAAGCTTCCAACAAGCTCAAATCACCCAACTCAAGTCCTTAAACTAGAATCTACTCTATGAAATTCCTTCCTTTGGTGCTCTTGAGTGTATTAGTGAAGTTGATTTGAAGAGCTAAGGTGTCCACACTCCCTATCTCTCTTGATTGCTTGGTAAGTGATGCTTGAACACCCTACTACATCTAATGATGGTTATATTATGCTTAGAAGTGGCTTGAGTGTTGGAAAATGTGATTTATTTCTTGATTTGAAGAGTTTTGGTGAAGTTTTCCATTTTATGATGAATTTTCTGGTTTCATATGAATTTTGATGTTTTGGAACTAGTATGATGGTTGGTAATAAGGGGCTTTGGCTCTAGTAGGTGTGAATTGTGGTTAAATGCAACCAATTTTGGATTTGGAATGAAATGTGAAAAGTTAGGGTTCTTGAACCCCTATTCTGTCCGAAATTTTAGGTCATAGTTAGAGGCCGAATTGGACTTTGCTCAAAACATTAAAGTTGTAGGTATTGATGATTTTAGTGTGCCTACAAAATTTCAGGGCATTTGGAGTAGTATAGAGAGAGTTATGCCGTTTTTACTGTTGCTGTTTTTGGTGCACAGAATGTCCGAACTGCGATAGGAATTGCCTGTTTTGACTGGAATTGGTTTGGATTTTGAAGTTAGTGTCTTCTGATGAAATGTATCTGAATGTCTTAGCTAACATATGCCTTTGGAATTTCGGCATTTGGACTTGTAGGGACTGAGATATACCGATTACAGTTTTCTGTGTTTTGCAAACCTGTTTTGGGAATTCTGGTATAGTATTTCGTATATTTGACCTAGTTGTGTTAGGAACTGGATTGAGTGACCTTCTACATTGTTGTAGTTCTGTTTCTTGGCTTCGAAATGGTGGGTCTTACACCCCCATCCGATAATTCTAGTGAGAGTTGTGCCATTACCGCTTTTGGAGGCCAAAAACTGTTTTTGTAGTTGGGACGAATGAGTTCCAATGCTTGATTTTTTCTGGTTTGCTATTATGCTTGTTTATGCATATGAAACCCTATTGGGTTATAATTGGCTTGGCTTTGTGACTCGTTATCGAGTCTTATGGTAATTTTTCACTTGTTCTAGGAGGAAACGGTGGTGCACAACGTTCTTTTGACTAAAGTGTTTGAAACCGCATTGTGCTAGCTTGGTGAGTGTACTACTCACTTATGTGCTATTACATGGCTTTGATCTTTGTACTTGAGATGTTGAATGTTGATTGATCCAGGTGAGAGTGTACTTTATCACTTTCACATATTGTTCCGCATGTTATTGGAAAGTTATATGAAATGTTATATGAAATGTTATATGAAATGTTATATGAAATGAAATACATGACTTCAAATATTATCCATGAGCTCAACCCCATTGGTTATTGATTGAATCGAGCCGGCGAGGGCTTGGTCGTGCCAATTAATGTGCCTTGGGGCAACATCATAGGGAATCTTGTAGTATGAGAGACTCTTGATTCCGGTTTACTCGAGTAATACCACAATGCAAGTGTTTGGATTTCGGGCCCGGTTGAGGAATGTTTGGAGGAAGGGAATGGAAGTTAAGAGGAGTCTACGGTTGGTTACCTTTCAGACATTGACGGAGAGTCAATGAGACCTGATCAAGAATTCAAACGAGGAAAAGGGCTCTTGAGAGCCACCCGTATCCTTTTATCCTCATTATTAATGTGTTGCTTTATTTATTTTGGTAAATTGGACTGTTAAGCTTGATGTATCCATGAACTTGGTTGCTTGAGTTGTATTCTCACTGGGCAATTAGCTCACCCCGTTCCTTTTGTTTTCCTTACAGGAATATGACTCTTTTGGAATGAATTTTGATAAATGGTTGCCAAATGAACTAGATGAATGACTCTTTTGTATTGTATATAAAATGGGACCCTAAATGTATCATTAGGGCCGTTTTCACTTTTATTTTGGCAAACCATATATGTAGTGACTTTTGTATCACTTTTAAATGTCATTTTGGTTTGTAAAGGCTAAATGTTATGGGGTATATGTAATTCGATGTTTGGTTGGGTTCGGACGAGTCGGTTACTATTCATGGCCGACTCCGGATTTCATTTTCTTTTATTTTGGGTTATTTTGCCCTTTTGCCTTAATTGCGCGCGTTATAAGTTCCGGAACGTGAAAGATCGCTCTATACTGCACCGTTAGTCCTGGCGAGAGCTGGGCAGGCAGTCCGCTAACCTCTTTGGTTCGCCTTAGGGGAAAGTGGGGCTGTCACAACGCCCCACCTCACCCTAGGGCGAACCAAAGGGTTCGGCGGACCGCCTGCCCAGCTCTCGCCGGGACTCAGTCGTTCACTACAGTCCTCAAATAAATTACAAGATAAATCCCAAATATACATCAAAAGTTCCACAATTTACATATACTACAAACTAAAACGTCAAGAGATACAAGCAATACTAATTTCCAACATAAGACAATGGTCCTCAGTTCTCACATAAGTACAAGTACAAGTACAATCTCAAATACTACGCAAATTAAAACTAGAGCTCCAATGGTACAGTAGATCCTCCAACCATTCACACGGAGAACTTTATTACGAATGCTTCCTTCACCTCGAGGCCTGTGGAGGGGAATAAAATAGTTTTGGGGTGAGCTAGAAGCTCAGCGAGTAACCAGTAAAATCAGTAATCAAATCAGTTTCTCAATAGTTCGTTTCAATGATGTCATGATTCAGTAATCAAATGTACGTTTATTGCTCTCGTGAACCAGTGAAATCATGGTACTTAGACGGCCAACGCTCAAGTTGATCAGTTAACAGTGAAACAGTGATAGGGAGCCATTTGCTCCAGGTAAACAGTGGTGGAGCCGTTGGTTCTAAGCGCACGAATTCCAAGTACTCCTTTGAGCCAAAACATGTCATGAACTCACATACAAGCACACATGATATGCAATCGAATAAATAATGCAAGAAACAGTTCATAAGTAGCTTTGGAACAGTTTGGGGCCACCCACCTCCACGGCTCAGGAACCATCCATCATATATCATTGCCTTGCCCAAATCCAAGCCCTCCAACTCAAAGTCAAAGCAATCAAATACTTTCAAAGATCAGACAGCATGCCCCCTTAATTTTCTTACTTTTCCATCCAACAAGCAACACCAATTCATCTCAAAATCAACCACATACACATCATAAACTATAAAATACACCTTTCGGCACAATATCCATAACTGAAGCTACATTTATCGGATTGAAACGAATCTTATGGCGTTTCGAAGACAAGACATAAATCTACATTTCTTATGAAGACCTCCAAAGCCAAATCATGCATTTTCATGGTCAAAAATGGAAATCTCCACGAAAATAGAAATCTGGGCGCGAAATAGGGCTCATGGGCAGTCAAGGGTATTTCGGTCATTTCACATGCTACAGTGCTCGGATCGAGCTGAAAGTTTGCAGGCAACTAATTAACACCATTTTCGACAACTTACATGTTTTAGGGCTAATTCGGCCTGTGAGAACCCGTAAAACCCTCATTATTTTCCTAGGGTTTATTTCCCCTTAATTGCATGTTTTCTGCATTTTCTGGCTTCGAAATATTTTCTTAGTGGATTTTATGAGCAATTATAGTTTTAAGATGATTTTTCTAGCATTGGAGAATTTTAGAAAATTAAGAGTGAATAGTGGACGTGGGACCCACTAGTGCGAGAAGTTCGGAAAAATTCGGCCAATAAGGTTAAGTTTCGGATACTGTGAGAAATTTATCGGGTGTTGAGTGATTGATGTGAGAGAGAAAAGAAAGATAGGAAGGCATTTAATGAGATGCCACATGTCACTTTCTCATTGGTTATGACTTAAGAAACACTATTTACCTTTTGACAAATTTTTGACTTTTGACCCAACTAGTAAATATCTTCAAAAATTCACTAAAATTCCCTCATTTTCTCTCCACCATAGCCGGCCCTCTCAAGCTCCAAGGAAGACAAAACTCTTCAACATTCAAGCTTCTAACAAGTCCAAATCCACCAAATCAAGTGCTTAAGTTAGTTCTACTCCATAAAAACTTTGCTCCTTGTGATAGTAAGTGTGTTGGTGAACTTTGTTTGAAGGATTAAGGTGTTCAACATCCTCCTCTCTCTTGTTTCTTGGTAAGTGAAGCTTGAAACACCCTACTACACCTAATGATGCTTATGTTGTGCTTACTAGTGATAAGAGTGCTGAAATTTCTGGTTTTTATCTTGGTTGGAATTGATTTGGTGAAGTTTTCCATTTTATGATGATTTTTCTGGTTTAATTGGATTATGATGGTGTGGTTGTTTGTGATGATTGGCAATGGACTATAATGGCTCTAGTGGATGTGAAATGTGGTTCAATGCAATCAATTTGGGATTTGGTGTGAAATTGAAAAGTTAGGGTTCTTAATTCCCCAATTCTGTCCGGTTTTTGATCATAGGGTTAGAGGCCGAATTAGACTTTGCTCAAAACATGAAAGTTGTAGGTATTGATGTGTTTGAGGTGCCTG
Organism: Coffea eugenioides; assembly: GCF_003713205.1. Taxonomy (NCBI): domain Eukaryota; kingdom Viridiplantae; phylum Streptophyta; class Magnoliopsida; order Gentianales; family Rubiaceae; genus Coffea; species Coffea eugenioides. Next base: position 9,305 of record NW_020864813.1, read on the forward strand.
TAAAATTTCAGGGCATTTGGGTTAATGTAGAATGAGTTATGACGAAATTACTGTAGCTGTTCTGCTGTGGACAGAATGCGAAAACTGCGATAGTAATTGGCCATTTTGACTGGAATTGGTTGGGATTTTGGAGTTGGTGTCTTCTGATGAAATGTAGCTGAATGTCTTAGCTAACTTATGTCTTTTGAATTTCGGCAATTGGACTTGTATAGACTGAGATATACTGATTACAGTTTTTGGTGATTTGCAAACCTGTTTTGGTATTTCTGGTTTAGTATTTTGCAATTTTGACCTAGTTAAGCTAGGAACTGGATTGAGTGCCCTTCTACATTGTTGTAGCCCTGTTTCATAGCTTCGAAATGGTGGGTCTTACACCCCCAACCGATAACCGTAGGGAATTTGACGCCATTACCGCATTATAAGATCAAACACGGTTTTTCTATCGAGGCTTAAGTTAAGGCCATATCTTAATTTCTGGTTTGCTATCATGCCTACTTATGCATGTGAAACCCTATTGGGGTTGTGTTTAGCATTGTTTGGTGACTCGTTCTCGAGTCTCATTGTATGTGTTCCATGTTCTAGGGCTTGAAGGTAGTGCTCGACGGCTTGGTGATCGTGGTACATGAAATACCACTTACTTGCTTGGTGAGTATACTACTCACTTGATGGATTACTATGTGGCTTGTTAAATGTTATGTGATGCCTTAATGGCTTACTTGGATATTGAAATTGATCAAGGTGAGGGTGTACTTGACCGCCCTCACCTCTTTTGATATTGTCACTGATTGGTTACCGCTTTATTGCATTACTGAACTTGATATATTGGTTGGCGAATTCCATTTCATGGAAACTGAATTGATGTCGTTTGGATGATGTCCAACGGCCATACTGCATTACTGAGCTCAACCCCGTTTGGTAGTCAATTGGATCGAGCCGGCGAGGGCTTGGTCGTGACGATTGAATTGCCACGGGGACTGTACTGGGGAACCTTGTGGTAATGAGACCCTTGGTTCCGGTAAACTCGAGTCTTACCAAAAGCTACTGAAATGGAGTGCGGGCCCGGTTGGGGTATGTTGGTGGAAGGAATGGAAGTAAAGAGTTGTCTACGGTTTGGTTTTATAACATTGACGGAGAGTCAATGAGGTTGGTTCAAGATTTCAAGCGTGGAAACGGGCTCTTGAGAGCCGACCGTATCCTTTTACCGTTTTGCTTCATTGCTTATTTGAGCACTTTAAATGAAGGTTCATTCTTATATGACTTTGATTGCTTATTGGGTGGTATACCACTGGGCTTTGGCTCATTCCGTGTTATTTGTTTTCCTTACAGGAATATACTTTCTTTTGAAAATGGACTGGATAGTCAATTGCCATACTGAGCTTGTAAATGTCTTTTGTATCGCTCTTGAAGTGAAACCCTAATGTATAACGGGTTCATTTCCTTTTGTTAGGCAAATCGAATGTGTACTTCTTAATGAATGGTTTTGGCATGCCATTATGGTTGTAAATGTTGATTTCCATTGTATATATATGTTTATATGTTAAATTGATGTTTGGATGAACTTCAGAGCGATTCGGCTTTCAAACGGCAAAAAAAAATTTTGAACGAAAAGGCTCTGGACTGAATCCGGATTCTGACGTGTCCTGCACTATTCATCTTCGGCGCAAAGTTTCATTTTTTTTTTTTTTATGATCTTGACTTGTTTGCATGAAATGGTATGTTCCAGAACGTTATAAAACGACGTAAACTGTACCGTAGTCCTGGCGAGAGCTGGGCAGGCAGTCCGCTAACCCCTTTGGTTCGCCTTAGGGGAAGGTGGGGCTGTCACACGGCCTCCAACCTAGCCGAACAGAACCGGGCAGAACAGGGGTTAATTGAAACCCTAATCTGGAATTTCGTATCAAGCTAGAAATTTTACACAACCAATCATTGCCAACATATACCAACTCCATTTTGCACTATAACAAACCATCAATCCATGACTAACCAACACTAAACATATAAAATCAGAAAAATCATGCAAAAATCAGAAATTCATCAATCTCTACCAAAAAACATGAAATCTTCCACAAAATCACCTCTTAAGCCAACACAAGTCACTAATAAACCATTATTAAGAACAAAGAAAGGATTGCTAGACATGATACCTTGAAATCTCAAGAAAGGTGATGACTTAGTCCTTTCCCTTCTCTAATCACTCCACCACTACCTTCAATCTTCCTAAGCAAGAAGTTTCTATGGAGTAATTTGAGAAACTAACGGTTGGAACTCAAGATTTGGACTTGGATTTGAAGAAACAAGATGAAACTTTCCACTCTTTTTCTCTCCTCAATGGCCGGCCAAGATGGAGCAAATGAAGATGATATTTTGATCAATTTTAGCATTTAGTAAAGTCGGTGAATAGTGGTCAAAGTCCAACTTTGAATAAGAAGGTGACACATGTCACCTTTTGGTTTTAAAACTATCCTTTGGTCTCTCCAATGTTCATCCATTTGGTAACCTCTAATTATCTCTTAACACCTAGTAAAATAATAGCACTTAACACAAAAATCACTTAAGCATCAAAATTTTATCGCACTAGCGGGTCCCACGCTATAATGCGTTTCAAATTTAACATACACTAGCTCATACTAGGAAAATGATTTTAAAACTGTACTTACTCATAAAAATGCATAGAAACTTTAATATTTTAAAGACAAGGATAAAAATGTAGGCAAAAATAAAATAATGCCTAGAAAATGTGAAAATTTTCGGGTTCTCACACTCTCTCTCCCCCTTAAAAGAATGTCGTCCTCGACATTCCAACTTGTACTATTCAAGTCAAGATATCCCTCAAAAGTCAATCGAGCATTTCCTAGCGAGCACTAAGAGTTACTCTAATCCCACTTGTCGGATTTGCATTCCTACAAGAAATCACTTGTATTTCAAACCAGACCCACAATCCGGCATCCTAAACATTAAGCTTAGGATACACTGCAGAGATCTAAAACTTAAGCTCTGATACCACCTGTGACGCCCCACCTCACCCTAGGGCGAACCAAAGGGTTCGGCGGACCGCCTGCCCAGCTCTCGCCGGGACTCAGTCGTTCACTACAGTCCTCAAATAAATTACAAGATCAATCCCAAATATACATCAAAAGTTCCACAATTTACATATACTACAAACTAAAACGTCAAGAGATACAAGCAATACTAATTTCCAACATAAGACAATGGTCCTCAGTTCTCACATAAGTACAAGTACAAGTACAATCTCAAATACTACGCAAATTAAAACTAGAGCTCCAATGGTACAGTAGATCCTCCAACCATTCACACGGAGAACTTTATTACGAATGCTTCCTTCACCTCGAGACCTGTGGAGGGGAATGAAATAGTTTTGGGGTGAGCTAGAAGCTCAGCGAGTAACCAGTAAAATCAGTAATCAAATCAGTTTCTCAATAGTTCGTTTCAATGATGTCATGATTCAGTAATCAAATGTACGTTTATTGCTCTCGTGAACCAGTGAAATCATGGTACTTAGACGGCCAACGCTCAAGTTGATCAGTTAACAGTGAAACAGTGATAGGGAGCCATTTGCTCCAGGTAAACAGTGGTGGAGCCGTTGGTTCTAAGCGCACGAATTCCAAGTACTCCTTTGAGCCAAAACATGTCATGAACTCACATACAAGCACACATGATATGCAATCGAATAAATAATGCAAGAAACAGTTCATAAGTAGCTTTGGAACAGTTTGGGGCCACCCACCTCCACGGCTCAGGAACCATCCATCATATATCATTGCCTTGCCCAAATCAAAGCCCTCCAACTCAAAGTCAAAGCAATCAAATACTTTCAAAGATCAGACAGCATGCCCCCTTAATTTTCTTACTTTTCCATCCAACAAGCAACACCAATTCATCTCAAAATCAACCACATACACATCATAAACTATCAAATACACCTTTCGGCACAATATCCATAACTGAAGCTACACTTATCGGATTGAAACGAATCTTATGGTGTTTCGAAGACAAGACATAAATCTACATTTCTTATGAAGACCTCCAAAGCCAAATCATGCATTTTCATGGTCAAAAATGGAAATTTCCACGAAAATAGAAATCTGGGCGCGAAATAGGGCTCATGGGCAGTCAAGGGTATTTCGGTCATTTCACATGCTACAGTGCTCGGATCGAGCTCAAATTTTGCAGGCAACTAATTAACACCATTTTCGACAACTTACATGTTTTAGGGCTAATTCGGCCTCCAACCTAGCCGAACAGAACCGGGCAGAACAGGGGTTAATTGAAACCCTAATCTGGAATTTCGTATCAAGCTAGAAATTTTACACAACCAATCATTTCCAACATATATCAACTCCATTTTGCACTATAACAAACCATCAATCCATGACTAACCAACACTAAACATATAAAATCAGAAAAATCATGCAAAAATCAGAAATTCATCAATCTCTACCAAAAAACATGAAATCTTCCACAAAATCACCTCTTAAGCCAACACAAGTCACTAATAAACCATTATTAAGAAACAAAGATAAGGATTGCTAGACATGATACCTCTGAAATCTTCAAAGAAAGCTGATGACTTTAGTTCTTTCCCCTTCTCTAATCACTCCAAACCCACTACCTTCAATCTTGCCTAAGCAATGAAGTTTCTATGGAGTAATTTGAGAAACTAAACGGTGGCACTCAAGATTTGGACTTGGATTTGAAGAAACAGTGAAACTTTCCTCTGTCTTTT
>NW_020864814.1:0-18341 GCF_003713205.1 Coffea eugenioides
ACTCTCCAAGTGGCTGCTAGAACTATGTTGAATGAATGTAGATTGCCTAAATACCTTTGGGCTGAAGCGGTAAACACTGCATGTTATGTAATGAATAGAATTCTCTTGAGACCTATTTTGAAGAAAACTCCTTATGAACTGATTTTTGATAAGAAACCTACGGTTGGTTATTTCAAAGTATTTGGTTGTAAATGCTTTATTTTGAATCTAAAGGAACATCTTGGCAAGTTTGATAAAAAATCTGATGAAGGAATATTTTTGGGATATTGTGAAAATAAAAGAGGATATAGAGTTTTTAATAGAAGGACTCTTGTGATTGAAGAAGCTATACATATAACATTTGATGAAGCCAATGATGATAATTCCAAAAGTTTGTGTGAGGATGATGATGTAGGTGTTCGAGAAGGAATGGAAAAGCTATCAATTGGGAATGAAGGAAGTTCTAAACCAGCAGCAACTGAAATGGAAAATGAAGTTCATAATGATCAAGAAGTGGAAGATGAAGACAAAAATGATGATCCACTCAAAGATCTTCCCAAGGCTTGGAAATTCAGCCAAAATCATCCAAAAGAACTTATAATTGGTGATCCATCCGAGAAGGTAAACACTCGTTCCTCATCTAGAAAATTGATTGATAATTTTGCTTTAGTTTCTCTTTTTGAACCTAAAAATATCAATGATGCTTTAAAGGATGAAAACTGGATTTTGGCTATGCAAGAGGAACTTAATCAATTTGAGTGAAATGAAGTTTGGACACTTGTTGATAGACCTCAAAATCAGCCTATCATTGGCACAAAGTGGATTTTTAGAAATAAGTTGGATGATAAAGGTGTTGTTGTAAGAAATAAAGCCAGATTAGTTGCTAAAGGATATGCACAAGAAGAAGGAATTGATTTTGATGAAACATTTGCTCCCGTAGCAAGATTAGAATCTATTAGAATGCTTTTTGCTTTTGCTTGCTTCAAAGGTTTCAAATTGTTTCAAATGGATGTTAAAAGTGCCTTTTTAAATGGTTTTATTGATCAAGAAGTGTATGTGGATCAACCCCCCGGTTTTGAAAATACAAAATTTCCAAGTCATGTGTTTAAACTTTCTAAAGCTTTATATGGTTTAAAACAGGCTCCAAGAGCTTGGTATGAAAGATTAAGTGGGTTCTTGATTGAAAAGGGTTTCAAAAGGGGTGTTGTGGACACCACACTTTTTACTAAGCATGTGTTGAAAGACCTTCTTATTGTGCAAATATATGTTGATGATATCATTTTCGGTGCTACTAATGAGTATCTATGTAAGGAGTTTTCCACCACTATGCAAAATGAATTTGAAATGAGTATGATGGGAGAATTAAATTTCTTCCTTGGACTTCAAATACATCAAGCTCTTGAGGGATTTTTTATAAATCAAGCAAAATATACCAAGGAATTGCTGAAAAGGTTTGGCATGGAGGACTCAAAACAAGTTGGAACTCCAATGTGCACTTCTACAAAGCTTGACAAAGATGAAGAAGGTAATCATGTGGATGAAAAGCATTATAGAGGTATGATCGGAAGCCTACTTTATTTAACCGCAAGTAGACCTGATATTATGTTTGCTGTTTGCTTGTGTGCTAGATTTCAATCTTGTCCAAAAGAATCACATTTGAATGCTGTAAAAAGAATTTTTAGGTATTTGAAAGGTACATTAGACTATGGTCTTTGGTATGCTACATCTAATGAGTTTGCTTTATATGGTTATTCGGATGCTGATTTTGGAGGTTGTCATGTGGATAGAAAGAGTACGAGTGGAACTTGTCATTTTCTTGGAAATTGTTTAGTCTCTTGGTTTAGCAAGAAACAATGTGCAATCTCTTTGTCTACCACCGAGGCGGAATATATTGCCGCTAGTGCATGTTGTGCTCAACTTCTATGGATGAAGCACACTTTGAATGATTTTGGATTGTTGTATGATTGCATGCCTGTATTCTGTGATAATACTAGTGCTATCAATTTGACCAAAAATCCTATTCATCATTCTAGGACAAAACACATAGATATAAAGCATCACTTTATTCGTGATCTTGTTCAAAAAGGTGAAATATGTGTAAATTATGTTTGTTCTAAAGATCAATTTGCTGATATATTTACCAAAGCTCTGCCATTAGATCAGTTCATTCATCTAAGATCAAAATTAGGAATAATCGAAAAATCATCCTAATATTTCTCAAAGTTTTCGGACGTCCGAAAGAAGATGAACGGACGTCCGATGATGTTCTTCAGCCATTTTCCAGAATTGCGCCTGTTCGGACGCAACTGTCGGACGTACAACTTCGTTCGGCCGTCCGACAGTGCAACGGCTCATTTGTTTTAAATCAACTTTCTTCCTTATTTGCTTCAGTCTCTTCATATCCTATTTCCTCTCGGACGAAAACTCTCTCTTCCCTCACTCTCAAATTCGTACCATTCTGTAACTACCATTCCCAAATTGACTCAACCAAAACATTTCCCCATCGTTTGCGTTTCATTTCTCCTGATCATTTCACCAAACTGAGTAACATTTCGCAAATCCCCAAATTTTCCTCACAACCCTACTCTTGCATAACCGCTCTGTCAAATCTCGTTCAAGGTGTTTTTGTCCCAAAATTTCTGTGCGATTCACTTCCCTACTGCTGTGTGCATCATTTGCATCCTCCATTCCACACATTTAGAACAATGGTGAATCTAAGGGGAGGAAAAGTTACTGCCGGACGCAAGCATCCACTCAGGGATGAGGATGAGGATCTTCCTACTGTCAAACGGACATCCAAACGCTTCAAAAGGGGAGCTATCAAGGGTCAAATGTCACGGCCTACTCCACAACCCACATCTCAGCCTGAATCTGGACAGGGGACCTCCTCTCAACCGCCTCCTAAATCAGTTCCTCCTCCTACATTCTTTGATGATGCTGCGAAAGACAAATACTCCTGGATATCCCAGAAGGGTGTCATCCCTCAAAGAACTGTAAACCCCTCTGAATTTCGCTCCATAGGTTTAGAATCCATTCTGAGTCTATTTGCTTTCCAGAAATGGTCACATCTTATTTCTATGCCAAATGTCTACTATCCTGATATGTTGCATCAATTTTTTGCCAATCTAAGGAAAGGTTCTGACCCAACTGAAATATTTTCCAGGGTTAATGGGGTAGACTTAATCATTGACTCTGAAATCGTGAACTCCATTTTAAATACTACCATTGAACGTTTATGCAAAGATAAGATTGCTAATTTCTTTTCTTATGAAGAGCTTCCTACTGCTGCAAATCATTTTGATGGGACAAAAATGTTAACCTATTTCAAAAGAAGTTTTTCCTCACCTGCTGATGCTAAATTGAATGATCTGGCCCCTGTGAATTTAATTGCTTTTTCTATCATTTCAAACCTGCTTGTGCCTACTGATGGCCACAGAACTGATGCAAACAAAATGGAGTTGTACCTCTTTTATTGTTTTCAAGAAAAAATTCGTATTGATTTTGGTTTTGTCATGTGCAAGTTCTTACTTCGCTATGCCACTGATTCTCGCAGAAAATTATCTTATGGAAAGTTTCTTCAAAAGATTTTTGAGTTTAACAAAGTCCCTATTCTAGGTGTTTGTCCTAAAGAAGCATCTTCTTATGCCTTTACAAAAGGGTATTTTGAAAGGAAAAATCTTGTCTTCAAAGATAATCTGTGGGCTTATAAGGGTGCATCTTCTAGTGAACTTAGGTCTAAGACTGCACATGATCCTTCACCCATTTCACTCACTCCCATTCACCCTAGGAAGTCTGCCACTAAAGCATCTTCCTCTTCCAGTAATGAAGTAATTGAGCTTCTTCAAGAACTGAAACAGCATGTTCTTCTTCTAGAACATGGTCTCATGCTCACCATGTCTTCTGAGCAACAAACTGCCTTTCTTGACAAAAAGAATCTTCTTTTTCCTCCACCTGTGGTTGAGGAAGTCTCACATGACAAAGAACCTCGAACCACTGATCCAGGTTCATCAGTTCCAGATCCGAATCCAGCAACTCCTGTGACTCCTCATGGCCTTTCCACATCAGACAAAGGCAAGGCACCAATTGTAGAAGCTGCTGAAGATAATGAAGACACTGAAGAGGAGGATCTCGACCAATATCAGCTTTCTCGGAGGACACCTGGATCCACGTAGATCATCATTTAGGACATTTGCATTTTGTTTGTCTCTTTTAGAATATGTTATGTTATGGATATTCTCAGTTTCTTTTGGTGTGTGTTGATGGATGATCTAAGTACTGAGGTGTAATATAATGGATATTCTTGTTTATGTTTAAGTTCTGTGATGTTTCTAAGTATCTTGATGGAAGTTATTGGTGATGTTTAAGTACTGGTGATGTTTGTTTATTCTGTTTATGTGAATGGAATGAATTGTTTTTGGTTTACATTTTGGATAAGATGTATTTGTGTATAAGATGGATGTTTTTGGTTTGCTCTTTTGTGATGACAAAAAGGGGGAGAGATCTGATTGATGATTGATAATGTTGGATATGATGAATTGATTGATGGTTTAATTAAATTTGGATTTTGCTGATGGATTGAATTGGTGATATGTTGGTTGTGTGTTACTTAATTGTCATGTTTTTGGATGATTGTCTAAACTCGGTTGGGCAGTCTAGTGAGGGGGAGGTTTTCAAAAGTTCTTTGATTCACTATGGCAGGGGGAGTTCTTGTCTATTTTGAAAGGGGGAGCTTTCATTGCAATCATCAAATTTCATTTCAAACTTTTGTTTTGTCATCATCAAAAAGGGGGAGAATGTTATTCTTGGTTTTGGTGATCACAAAAGTTCTTTGAAATACAGTCCAAGAAAGTGAACACTTTGATCAGGCCTGATGGAACAAAGAAAGCATATGTTTGATTGACTCCAGACTACGATGCTTTGGATGTGGCAAACAAGATTGAAATAATATAAATGAATTTAGTCATTGTTTTGTTCCGATCAAAGATATTGTCTTTTAAGTGTGTCATTCTTGGCACTTTGAAATGTTTATCTAACCTTCTTCAAAAACAAGTGTTTTTGTCTATCCAAGAATCAGGTTCGAATATGTCATCAAAAGCAAAACAACCAAAATGTGAAGCAAAAACAGGACAATCAGGTCGGACGGCCGAAAGGAAACTGTCGGACGTCCGAAAGGATGAAGAACATCAGGAAGGAAGCACCGTCGGACGCTCACATAGAAGCATCGGACGTCCGGAAGGATCGGACGCTTGCCATCGGACGCTAATCAATCGCATCGGACGTCCGAAAAATTCCAAGATAACTTGCTAGCTCTCGGCCCAAGGTCGGACGCTGTGCTGTCGGACGACAAAGAACTTATCGGACGTCCGAACCTCAACTTGGCTATCATCGGACGATTGGTTCGGACGATGATTCGATCGTCGGACGTCCGACAGCCCCAACGGCTAGTTGACTCTTCAGCTGCCTTCTATCCGTTGGAAGCATTGATGAAGCCCATTTCTGGTTCCCTTTAAAATCAAACTGGTCTGAACGAAGTAGGAACTTTTGGCACACTTTGTTTACAAGATCTAGTGAGATATTTTAGCTAGAAAATAGTCTCCAAAGCAGATTTGTTTTAAAGTGGTGTGAATTTCTGTTGAGCATTTCTTTTGTGGTTGAAAGGATCTTTAGTGTAGCTTTGTTGAGGGTTTTCTGAGTGATTGTAAAACTTCCTAGCTTGACTAAGTGAGGCTTAGGGCAAGGAGGAAGTGCTCCCTCCATTGTACATCTAGTTGATCTTCGTTCATCAAAGAGAAGTTGCTCTTCCTAGTGTTTGGTCTTCAAGTTTGGGTTAAGCTTGGTAGACACTTGGTTTGTCTCTCTATTTTACATTTCTGTTTAATAAAATATTCATTGCTTATCTATACTTGCTTCTCTGATCAATATTGCTATTGTCTTCTTATCTACTTGGTTGATCATTACTAAAAAGGAAGGTAAATTTTCATTAACGAAAAAGTGCATAAACTTGGTTAAGATTTTAAATCAAACCAATTCACCCCCCCTCTTGGTTGTCTGTGGGACTAACAGAAGGTCTTTTGGAATTTCATCATCTTTCTTCTCTTCTTCTTATTCTTCCACTTCTTGAGAGTTGTCTTCTTTTGACTTTTCCTCCATTTATGTGCTTTTCACATCATTAATTGTTAGATTCTCAAGTTCTTGTTGCACACCTACATCATCATCTTCACACATACTCTTAAAAATAACATCATTAATCTCATCAAAAGTAACATATATAGTTTCTTCTATGACAAGTGTTCTTCTATTATAAACTCTATATTCACGTTTATTTTCACAATAAAACAAGAAAATGCCTTCATCGGTTTTCTTATCAAACTTTTTAAGGTGCTCTTTGATGTTCAAAATGTAAGATTTACAATAAAAAATTTTAAAATATCCAACAATGACCTTTTTACCAAAAAGAATTTCATAAGAAGTTTTGTTTAAAATATGTTTCAAAAGAACTCTATATATGACATAACATGTCATATTTACCATCTCGATCCAAAAATGTTTTGACAAATTACATCACTAATAATAGTTTTAGCAGTCTCTTGAAGAGTCCTATTTTTTCTTTGAGCAACACCGTTTTGTTAGGGGACTTTGAGGCTAGAAAACTCATGTGAAATTTCATTGCGATCACAAAAATTTCAAAAAATCATAAAATTTAAATCTGTTCCACTGTAACTCTTAATTTTTACAATGTTCAAATTTAGCAAATTTTAAACCTTTGCAAATAAAGAAACAAAATTTTTAAAAACATCATCCTTGTGTGCAAGAAATATAATCCAAGTATATCTAAAATAATCATCAACAATCACAAAATAATATTTTTTACTACCCAAACTAACAACTTGTGTAGAACTAAATAAATCACGATATAAAACAAATAAAGAAACAAAATTTTTAAAAACATCATCCTTGTGTGCAAGAAATATAATCCAAGTATATCTAAAATAATCATCAACAATCACAAAATAATATTTTTTACTACCCAAACTAACAACTTGTGTAGAACTAAATAAATCACGATATAAAAGTTCCAAAGGTCTTGAGATAGAAATACAATTTTTGAATTTAAAAGAGACTTTAGTTTGTTTTCCAAATTGGCAAGCATCACAAATTTTATCCTTTTTAAATTTAATTTTTGGTGATTCTCTAACAAGATTCTTTTTAGAAATCTCATTTAGTAAATCCATATTGAAATGACAAAACTTTCTATGCTACAATCAAGGATCATCACTTAAAACTTTAAAATGTTTGAAACTACTAGAATCGATTTTTTCAAGAAAAATAATATAAATATCATTGTACCTTTTTTCTTTGAAAATAACATTGAAATTAGAATCAAGAACCAAACATTCATACTTTTTGAACAACACATAAAGATTTTTATCACATAATTGGCTCACACTCAACAAATTATAATCTAAATTATCAATCAAAATTACATTATAAATGAAAGTCTCACTATTTTTACCAACGTCTCCTACTCCAAAGGTCTTAACTTTCACGTCATCTCCAAATATCACTTTTTCACTACTCTTTGGCTTGAAATTGACAAATTGAGATGGATCATTGGTCATGTATCTCGAACATCCACTATCAATGTACTTCTTTGACTCCTTTGTGGTGCTCTTAAAACAAACCTATACATGTGATCAAGAGATAATTTTTGATATCCATTTATTTTTGGTATCCATTTATTTTTGACTCCACATGGGTTTCATGCCTTTTCTCATGTTTTTCTTAACATAACAATGGCTTTTCATAAGTTCATGTTGGCAATTAAAATTGCATATGACACTAGTGTCCTTTGCATAAGTAGGTTTGATAAATTTAACTCCTCTTTTTCTAAGAAGTGTATACTCATTTGCACCAAGAAGAGGTTTGTTTCTTTGATTTGAAAAGCCTTTTATTTTTCACTTTGAAGAAACTCACTTAAATCATCCATTCTATTTTTTAAATCATTTTGTTCCTTCTTCAGTTTTTTACAAAATCTTATTCTTTCATCGAACCTTTTTTGCAAATTCACATCAATCTTGGCCTTTTTAAAGTAATTATTCTCCTTTTTTAAACTTTTGTTTTCTTGAAAAAGTTTTGAGTTTTCACAAAATAAGGCATTAATTTTGATTTTCAACTCCTTATTCTTAGAATAAAAATCTATCAAATTTTCATGCAATTTTTTAACAAAAGATTTAAGATCATCATCATATTTATCATTATTCTTAAGGATTAAGTTGTTTGTAGATATCTCATCATCACCTATGGCTATGAAAATCATTTGTGCCGATTCTTCTTTTTCTTCTATTTCTCCATTGGAGTTACATTCATTCCATGTTATTTGAAAGTTGTTGAATCTTTGTCTTCTTTCTCCTCTTCCTTCTTTCTTTTACTTCATGGGACATTTATTCATATAATGTCCTAGTTGGCCACACTCATAGCATTTCTCTCCTTACTTTTTGTTGATCTCTTGTCTTCCTTTTGCTCTTTGATTGTTGAGTTGGTTGGAATTTGAGTTGCTAGGTCCTCATTTTCTTAATCTCCTTTTGTTGAGAGTTCTTTTGATACTTTTGGTGAGAAGTGTCAAATCATTGTCATTAACTTCAATGTTTTTGCCATCCATGGATAATGAGTCATCCTTCTCTTGAGAAACTTTTAATGCAATTCTTTTCTTTATTCTTGCATTCTCTTCTTCTTAAACCTTGGACTTGAGTTTTAATTCATAAGAAATTAGAGAATTGATAAGTGATTCAATAAACATGAAACTCAAATCTTTGGTTTCCTCTATGGCAGTCACCTTGCTTTCCTAATTCTTGGATAAAGTATTCAAAATTTTTCTATTTTTCTCTTCCAAGGTGTATTCCTTACCTAACACCTCTAGATCTTTGATAATATCATGGAATGTACAATACATCTTATCTATATTCTCATGAGATTCCATCTTAAAATATTCATATTTAGTGACTAAAAAGAATTTCTTTTGTTCTCTAACATTGCCACCACCTTCATGTATTTCACTTAGCTTGTCCCAAATTTTCATTACTGATTTACAACTCTTAACTCTTGTAGATTCATTAGCATCTAGGATATTATATTTGACATTCATGGTTTTGGCATTCAAGGTAAGATTTGCCTTGTCTTGGGTGGTCAACTCACGCCTAGTTTTTGTTCTAAGCCTACCGGTTGTCTCATCTTCAATGGTGGTTTCATAGGGGGTCTTCATTAACTATGTACCATAATTTAATATCTATGGATTGCAACAATATTTCCATCCCATCCTTCCAACTAACATAATTTACTCCATTAAATATAGGAGATCGAGTGATGGACTGGCCTTCTAAGAACAAAACATTATTGGTTGCCATGGACAACTTCTAAACCGATTGAACTTAGCTCTAGGAGACCAAAATTTGATACCAATTGTAAAGGTCCGAAGCAACCTAAGAGGGGGGTGAATTAGATTGATTAATAATTTAACTTGGTTAATGACAAATAAGATACAATTTAAATTTACCAAATTTTTCTAGGTGATCAATCAATTGTGTGAACGATAATCAATAAGATATAGCAATAAGGGTTCAAGTAAATAGGTAAGAGAGATAACTAAACCAAATGAACTACCAAGTTGCACCCAATTTGAAGTCCAATTCTTCAAGAAAATGCCTCTTCAATTTGATGAAATTACACTAAAATTGTACAAGGAGGGATCATCTTTTGCTTAACCCAAACATATATTGATCAAGCCAAAAGGTTCTAATACAAGCTTTGTAAACCCTCACTAACCTACTCACTTGAGAACTCACTCACAATTAAAAAGCTACAACAATCACCTTACACTTAACTACAAAATGCATGAAGAAAACACCAGTTCTTGCTATAAATTGCTCTAGAAAACTTGTATTAAATGTAGGCAAAAGTTATTTTGCCCCTCCAGCCACTGTAGCATTTATAGGGTTCAAAAAATGCTGCCTAACCATTCCAACGGTTATGTATTAAATGCAGGAGAAACTAGTTGTTAGAGGGTTCGGATGACTGAAACTTGTTTAGTGTCCGAAGCGAGCGTCCAATAGTTAGATGAAATGCTTTTCTCAGTTTCTGCCGGACGGCTGACACGTTTCATTTGTGTTTGACTTTCTGCGTTCGATAGCAAACAGAATGTTGACAACTTCATTTTGAATTTTTTGGATGGCCAATTCTACTGTTGTGCATCCAATTGATGCGTTCGATAGAAGCGAACGTCCAAGTGTGCAACTGTCTCTGTCCAACGTCCGAAGTGTTCCTTTGAAAAGTGATGTCGTTGTCTGTCAGACGTCTAAAGGAACAGACAGCGTCCGAATGAGGCGTCCGATCCTGTAATTCACTTTTTGGTGCACTCGAATGCATTCAAACCTTGATTGATTGTTTACTAACAAAGCACTTGAAAAGATATTAGTAAGAATCATCACTATGGTTTGTTGTCATAAAAAATAAAGGATCAAGAACCAACAATATTCAATAGTTTGTCAATTGAGTTTGAAATGAACTCGACATTTTGTAAAATTATTTGAATTAAATATAATTATCAAGGTACAGAAATATTAAAATAAATTCTTTAAAATTGTAGGAAGTGTTTTTCAAAAACAAGTTTTTCAAATACAATAAAAATTTTTAAAAAGTACTCTAAAAGATAATCTAAAAATTAGTTTAAAATTTTAAAAAATATCTCAAAATATATTGTAGAAACTCTTCTACTCTTAAATATCCTAAAATATTTTCTGAAAATACCCTAAAATATAATCTAAAAACTCTGCTATAGCAAAACTTTTCAAAAATACCCCCAAAAATAGCTAATCCAAACGGACTAGTAGTATTAAGACATTATATTTTAATTGGTGGGAAGATAACAAGAAATAAAAAGAAATTTTTTGAAAGTTCCTAAAAGAACTTCAAAATGGCACTTCCATTCATTATATTTTATAATCACAGCCCCAAACTACAATAATTTGAGGTCTATGTCCTCAAGTCTCACAAGAATTTGTGTAGTAGTAATGATAATAAACTTTTATATTAAATCTAAAATTCTCCTTTTCTTGAGTAAATTTATTTTATATATTACTCGTACATTGTAATCTAATTGGAATTTATTCAACAAAGAGATACTCTTTAGGTCAAACAAAGATTTTTTTTTTATACAAAGTGTTTTCAAAAAAATTTATAGGGATTTATGAGTGCTATTTCAATTCAATTTATATTTTATTTCATCTTAAAACCCAAATTATGACTATTTGAAACCTAAAGAACCATATTGACCAAAAACTTCAAACATTAGGGATTAAAAATACATTATGTTTCATTTTGATTAACCCATTAAACTCTTAAATCTTATCATATTGCCCATTCCCTCTATATTCATGAGTTAAAAGAGATAGAAGTCACGGTCACGTGCGCTGCATATCACTTTAACAAGGACAAGTTTGATAGATTAAGACCTTTATAAATTAATAATCTTGGGACCAAAGAAATTCTATTAATTTAAAGAAATTTTAATAAATTAGTAAATTATTAATTTATCAAGTATACATACAATTCAAAATATCACTCATTTAATTAACTAAAGTTTTATTTTATTTTATAAAAATATGAATAAATTTATTAATAAAAGGAGGCTAAAAATATAAGGAATATAAATCAATGGAAAAATGCTGGTTTTCATCCCCAAACTTTGGATCATGGATACACTTCGTCCCTCAACTTTTGGGCATGACACATTTGGTGTCTAAATTAACAATTTTTTTATCAATATCATCCTCAAATGGGAAATTGGCCAATTTTTAACGAAACTTGGTCATGTGAAAATTACAAGACCCTTAAGCAATTCACTTGGATGAAACAAAAGTAGGAAAAAAGTCGTCGTCTTCACTTTCCCTTTCCCACATCTAGTATATCTCTTCTCACCCGTTTCCCTTTCCCTTGCCCTTCAAAATCACATCCAATGAAATTTTTGAAGATCAAAGAAGTCGACCTAGTGTGATCAAGCAACAAAAGTGAAAAAATATGTCACTGTTAAAGAAAGAGTTGAACGATCGTGCACCCCCAAATTATGGTTAACTTTCTAGGATTTAGTAATTTGTTGATTAAAGTGTTATAATGAAAAATTTGACCTTTTTTTAGCATGCTATTTAGATATGGTCTTTCGTGTCTATTTGTGGGTGTATTATTGTTAACATTGAGTCTAGAAAAAAGTTTGACCTTTTTTGAATACGATACTTAGGTGTGGTCCTTGATGTCTATTTTGTGGGTGTATTCTTGTTAATGTTTGGTCTACATGGTTTGAAAAGATTAATTTTTTTAATGTCTAGAACATATATGTTTGAATAATAAACTTGTGGTCCCTATTGGATTGTTAAGCTTATAATAAAAAGTATAATTTTATCCGATACTGTTAAAATATGAAAGTAATGCTTTAGTTACTCTTTCATTTTTTGATTATTCAGTATTTGATATGTACATTTTTTTATTATCAGAACAAGGTAGCCCACTAAAGGTGTCACTGCAGAGGGTTGATTTTATACACTTCTTATACACATTATGGGGGTGGAGATGTATGTGTCTTTGACTACATTGAGAGTATGAGCTTAAGTATTTTTGAAGTGAATAGATTCACTGAGAATGCTGGTGTCTTTGGTCACAAAGTTTGCTATGGTTGGGACAATAATAGCTTTAAAAAGATAGACAATAGTAGAGAATTGCATGGATATATTCAGAGGATTGCTGGTTCAATTAGGAAAATTTTTTGTACCTTGAAGACTCATTCCATGAAATTCTGGTTCACTAACTTGGATATGATCCTTATGAGGTTGATGAGAATGAAAAAGGTGCTGCTAATGGTAAAGATAGAACTGCTAATCATGACCATGAAGGGGGAGGGATTGATATTGATGCTCATGGTAATAATAATAACAATTATTCTGATTCAGGTAGTGAATCCTTCTTCTCAGCAATAGATTCTGATTATAATCAAAGTGAAGATGATGATGCTGATTTCAATGATAACATAGATAAAAATGCTGAATGGTTTGGCATAAAACACTATAAGGAATTTTGCAAACTAATTCGGCAAATCTAGGATAGGCTGATGCCAATTTGGTATAGCTTGAAGATAATGATGTAGCCTCTGTGACGACCCCACCTCTCCCTAGGGCATACCTCAGGGTTTAACGGACCGTCTGTCCATCTCTCGCCAGGACTCGCTCACTTACTTCAAATAAAATAGTTCACAACCTCAAGCTTAAATGGAATAACAGTTCCCAAGTTTGGAACGTACATGTACAATCATTTCTATTCCAAACATTCATACAATCGCAAATATAACAAAAGATTTAAGTTTCAGATACATTCAACCCTAATCAAGCACTAGTGCACGTACAATTGCCAAAAATTCAAAAAGTAGACTATGCTAGCCTGTACCAGCCTCACGCCCTCGCTCATACCCTTTGTAAGGAAAACAAATTTAACGGAATATAGTGAGCCAAAACCCAATGAGGTTCCAAAACTTCATGCAGACCCAAGTAGCAAGTTGGCCATATGTAAAACTTGAACTCTTAAAATGAGTAAGTGTAAAAGTTCATAAAAAGAAACAATAACACGACAAGTAATAATCATTTCAAAGTATAAGAATACAGATGGCTCTCAAGAGCCAAATTCCCGTTGCTTCACCATAGCTTGATCAAGTAGTAGTTGACACTCCGTCAACTTTCAAATAAAGTAACCAGTCCAGTAGTGCCCCACTTAACGCCAATCTCCGTCCACCATTCAACCCCCTTACCGGACCCGAACGTCTAGATAAACACGTGTGGTAATACTCGAGCATACCGATTAGTTGAGGAAATAACACTCCACTCGACAAAACTAGATATACATGGTTCGTTATCTAATCGACCATACCCTTGCTGGCTCAACTCGATTAACTAGCCAGTGGGATTTGGGTCCCCAAGAAGTGAGTATAATCAATGAGATAACATCTCCAATCGACTCAATCAAGATAAAAGTATGGAGAGGGAATGAGAGGCACCTCCTACTCGGATTGAGTGTGGTACATACTGCCGTTTAGCACTTACAAGTCAAGCACAAGTACAAACTCAAGTACAGGTTAATCAAATTCAAGCAAGTACAAGATGATTCAAGAAGGGGAGGACAAGTGTGAATAAGGGCACACTCGCCTAGCCCTGACCAAGTCACAAATAATGCCAAACATGTCACATTTCCACACATTTCGAGTATTACAAGTCAATATACAGGTAACATGCAAATCAAGTTACTTGTACATGCATGAATGAGATATCAAATGTTTAGTTGAGTTTGGTCAAGTGCGATAAAGTGCACACTCGCCTAACCAAACCAATCAAATATCAAGTATTTAAATCAAGTATCATGTTCAATCATGTACTTGGAAGCACTCACCAAAAACTTAGTGCTTTTCAAGATCACGCCCAGGTGCAACTCCTTGGTTGGAGTCCAAATCTGCCATAAAATATCATTTAAGAATTTGAAATCAACTAGGGTTCGAAACTTAGGAGTTGCGCTTAAAGAAAATCAAGTAAATGAAACTCGTTTAGTAGTATTCATGTTACTTATCAAAAAATCTAGAAAATTCATGCTCGTTCGTTTAGTTTCGATAAAGAAGTGACTTATACTTTGAAAGTCGCACTTGGTATGAAAAATCGAGAAAATCATAGTTATAAGGGTCGCTACTTTCACCTTTAAAAAGGGTACGAGTTTTGGCAAAATTTCAGTTTATATACCTCTACTAACGGAAACTTGAACACCAAAGACAATCCAAGTTCACTTCGATCTCAAATCGTCGTTCAAGTTTCAAGTTCACTCGCTTATCCTTTGAGCTAAAATTTGGGCAGCATTTCCCCTATTTTCTTACTTTTCCCATCCAAGTACAACTTGGATTCACAAACCAACAAACCTCCAATCCAACCACAAGTGATAACCAACAACATACATCTATTCAAGGCCTCAAAACCAACTACACAAACCAAATAATAACTTATCACCATGGATATCAAAACTGGAAACCAGTTTAGAGAAGAAATTATAAGTGGCAGGTTTGTCATCTTTATGGCGTTTCGAAACTAAGACATAGTCCTACATTTCCTATGAAGACATCGATACCCAGTTCTCACATTTTCAGGGCAAAAAATGGATAGTCAGAAGCACATGAAAAACAGGTCAGGAAAATTAGAGTTTTTTGCGCAGTCAGGAGTGCTCTGGCCAAATCATAAGCTAAAATGATCCAATTGATCTGAAATTTTGCAGGTAGAAAGTTAATTCAAATCCCTATAACTTTCATATTTTATCCAAATGCTGGAGAAATTCACAGCCCAAGTTGATTCCAAAAACAAGACAGAACTGACATTTACCACCAAATGCTGGAATTTTGCATATCAACCCTAAAACTACTCATCAAAGCTGAAAATTGCTTGACAAAACTGAAATTTCATCTTTTAAGGCTAAATATCACAATCAAGCCACTAATCATCTCACAAATTCCATTTCCAAGCTCAATACCGACATATTAGAGATAAACATCATAAATCAAAGCTGAAAAATGACAAACGCTAGATGAAATTCGCTAATCTTCATCAAAACTAGAGTATCTTCTAACATAATTCAAGATTTAAGGCATCTATCCAATATTTTGCTAAAACAAGAAAGAAAAAGGAAGTTTTAGACTTATACCTTCCAAAACACTTGAACAAAGTGAAGAACCAAGCTATTTCTCTCCAAACAACTCCACAACAAGCTTTCTTAGCTCCTTGGTGCTAGTTTAATCGGTTTAGATTTTGAGATTTCAACTCAAACAAGCCTAAATCAAGATGAAGTTGGAAGTTCTCATCTCTTGTTTTTCTCTCCCAATTTTCGGCCAACACAAGAAGGGAATGAAGAAAAATAAACCAAGAAGAAAGATAAGAAGAAAGAAAACTCATTTGGTCAACCAACCTTTGAATCTTTGACACTTGTCAAAGCCAAGTTTTCTCTCTTTTTTTTTCCTTTCCTTTTCCTTAGTCAACAAAGATAGCTGGGTTAAGGGGTAATTTAGGGAGGATTAGGTGAAATAAAAACAATAAAATTAGGGTAAGAAAGTAGTGGTCAAGTGGTGTACTTAATCGGGGTAGCAAACGGTGCGCGTCGGTTCAAGCATATTTTTCTTAACTCTCTTGTACTTGCGTTTTAACTTGTGATTCACTAACTTATTATTTGCACTTCTAATCACACATTTCTTCTAATTTAATACTTACTCTTATCCACCAAATTTAGTACACACCTCACCAAGTGATCACACTACCAAAACGCACCAAAAATACACCAAAAACCCTAGTATGCACCATTCATTTAGAAAACTCATAACTTGAGTTATAATAATCAACAATTCATACAACTTGGCCTGTTAAAACTAAATTTCAAATACTAATAATCTTTAGAAGACACTTCAAAGAGATTCAATTCATAAGTTGGTCCAAATTGAGCCGTAAGCTACTATAACATTCCTATTTTTACTTGTGCATGGCAGAGTTTTCAGTCAACTTTGCCAATTTTCTGGAATTTATAGAGATTGAATCAAATTCTAAATTTTATACCGTAGAAAGCCCTATGAATCTAGTTTCAAATGCAACAAACGGAACTCAATTCTAACTTTTCTATACGAAGGTATAGCCAATTTCCCAAGCTGCGCAGAGCTTCCTGTGAAAATTTTCAGATTTTCTAACAACTTGAGGTTATAAAACTTTTCTTAACAAAATTCACTCCATTGGCTCAAATTCAACCATTAAAATAATCAAGAATTTAAGGCAAGTAAATTCAAATAAGAGCTATAAAGACAAGTAAAATTTTGGGGTCTTACAGCCTCTGATTCTGAATCAGATTTTGAGAGTGTGTATGGATCTGATGATGACAATGGTAGTAATAGGTGTGTTGTATTCAATCCCAAGGACATGAACAATCCAAAATTAGAATTAAAGATGTTTTTCAGTACCATGAAAGAGTGTAAGTTAGCTATTATAAATTATAGTGTGAGACAGGGTACGCCTTGTAAATTTGTGAAGCAGGATTTGGTTAATTGAGGGCAAAATGCAGAAGTGAAGGCTCTGATTGACAGATTTATGCTAGAAAATGGAGTGGAGAAGGAAGTGTGCAAATTAGGACATTTAAGGACATCCACAAATGTGGCTTTACCTATCAAAATCCACTTGTAAATTCTGGATGGGTTGGTCGAAAGTACTGTGAGAAATTTAGATCCAATCCTAAGGCAGATGTGGAGTATTTTACAAAGACTGTGATAAAGGATAACAAATGCTCCTTCACAAAATATATATATATATATATAGGGCTAGAAAAAATGTTTTGGACATTATTCATGATAGTGAAAGTGACCAATACAGCAAGTTAGGAGCCTACATGCATAAAATTCAGAAATCGAATCCTGGTAGCGCTATCATATTAAAGACTATGGATGGCACATCAAAAGGGCAACAAAAGTTCCAAAGACTGTATTTATGTTTCATGGAGTGAAACAAGGCTTTTTAGTTAGGTGTAGGCCTTTGATTGGAGTAGATGGTACATTTTTGAAAGGAGCAGTAGGGGGTTCTATTGATTGCTATTGGATTAGATGCTAATAATAGTATTTTTCTAGTTGCATATGCTACAATTGAGGGTGAAAACAATGAATCCTAGACATGGTTCTTCAAGTTACTTAAACAAGGTTTGAAAATTGAGAGAGATTATGAATGGACTATCATAAGTGACAAGCAAAAGGGACTAATTTAGGCCTATGATCATGTTTTTCCAAATGCAGTACATATGTTGTGTAAAACATTTACACAACAACCTTTCTACTACTAGATTCAAAGGGGAAGCTCCAAGGAAAGCATTGTGGGTTGCTGTAAAAGCAACTACACCAGCAGAATTTGTTAGCAAAATGGAAGAAATAGCAGCAATTGACTTGGATGCTGCCAAGTGGTTTGATGATAAACCACCAACTCAATGGAGTAGAGCTCACTTTAGCACCAATTCGAAGTGTGATGTCCTATTGAACAATCTTTGTGAATGTTTCAATAGCAAAATTTTGGATGCTAGAAAGAAGCCAATCATTGAAATGATGGAATTACAAAGGCTATATATAATGCAAAGAAATGTAACATAATAGAAACATTGCTAGATAGAGATGGAAAGACTATATGTATTGTCCTAAAATCATTGAGAGAGTACAGAAAAGAATGGATAAGGCAACACAATATTTTCCTTTCAAGTCAAATGATGACTTGTATGAAGTTTCCTATCCA
>NW_020864815.1:0-8745 GCF_003713205.1 Coffea eugenioides
TACCCCATAAATGAAAATAAAAGAAAGATTTAAAAATGAAATAAAAGTAAAAATAAATGAAATAAATGCAAGGAATTAAGGAAAAGCAAGGAAAACGAAATAGACATGCATATTCACATAACACGTAGGAGCACGTAGGGTCAAATGAAGTGCAAATAAGGGATAGAATGTACCTCCCTTGAGTCGATGCTCTAATGAAGTGAAATTATTAAATTACCCTCCAAAATAATAAAAAGGTCAAGGTACCACTTTAATTATCAAATAATCACATGAAACAACCATTAAACACAAAAGTGGAAATTAAGCATGAAACGAAAATTAACTATGGAATAGATCATGCACGTGCAAGCAAAACTCGGTCTTAAATAAAAGGTCTCAAGAATCTAAAGTGGAGTGCTAAATTGAAATGCTTACGATGGAATCCATCACAATCAAATGCAAAAATCACAAAAAGAGAAAAACTATCACAGAAATTATTTATTATGATTAAATAACAAAATTATCTAAGAAAAACTGAATCAAATGAAACCAAGACTATGAATTCTTCCAAGATTATTAAGCTTTCATGACATTGGGAATTATCCATTGAAATTTGTCCACAATTCACGTAAAAACATACCGAAGCGAATTATCATGTAAAAGGGATCCAATTGCAAACATTAATCAATCATGTGAGCCCAATTAGAACATTTAAGAACTTTAAAGGTTCAAGAGTGATGAAAAAGTCAAGTCATGGTTCAGATTGCAAATATTTTAGGACTCAATTGCAAGAAATTAAAGCATAATTGGGTCATAGTGCAGCAAAGGGGAACTTAGGGGATCAAAGTGCAATTTTTGAAGTTATTTTCATGCAAAAACCATGCAATCACGTAGAAGGCCTTCTGCAATTCTGGTTTCCTTTCCTATATGACATGCTGTATTTCATTATTAACCAAATGCATCACCAAACAAACATCAACAATCACAAAACATCACTCCTAATCATCAACCAATTCGAGTGACAGTTTCATTACAAGACTAAAACAGAAAATCTGGATCGGTGGCTACCAGAGATACAAGAAATATCAACCAAAGAAAGGAGTAAAGTGCTGCAATTTTCCAGTTGCAGCTTTGCCGCCACTTTCCTTGATGCTTTGGATCAAAACATGCAACTTCGTCAATCATTTTGCACAAGATTTAACTAGCAAATTGGATGAATAAAACCCAGGTTCTTGTGGCCTGTTACATGAATCAAAGACATGAAAGCTAATGCAACTTCATGCTATCCACAAAGAAAAACAAATTTTTTCGACACTTTGCCCTTAAGATTTCAGCAGCCAAAACAAATTTCAAACGCAGCTTGCTCTGAAAACACAATTTTTGATCAAAATAATGTCATGAAACTAAGCAACAAGGCCCATAACTAAAATGCAATCCTGCAAGTTCCGGCAATGCTACATACAAAGAAAATTCAGAATTTTCTTGTTTTCTGCTGCACTTTTCATTCGACAACTTTTGCAGCTCCAAGAAACTTTTGGCTAGCAAGATTCAATTCCAGCTCAAGTATGTTTAGACACAAACATTCAAAACCAATCCAAGCCTCATAACAACCATTTTATCATTCAAACCAACCAAAAACATAGAAGAAAAATCATGCAAAGGCTGGAGAAGTCTAGGCAAAAGGTTCGGCAGTTCATACATTCTTAGCAGAAACCTCCTTTTCTTTCGCTGGTTTCTTAAGCTGCAAATTTCTGGGTTTCATGTCAAACAGAGGGAACCAAGCTCTAAGAAAGCATCAAACTCTATTCTAGCAATCAAAACGCAGGAATCCGACATCCAAACATGAATGAGAACCCAGAATTCGCAAAAGCAAACTGGAAAATTCTTTTCTTCTTCACTTGGCTACACTGGAAAAATTCCAGCAGCTTTAGTCAATCATTTATCCGGGTTTTCCTCGGCCAAATCACTGAGTTATGTACTCAAAGGTAACATGCATAGCTACTAAATGAAGTTATTATCAATTCTAGTCCAAAACGGGGTCAGACACCAGCAACATTGATCCCCAAAATTCCAGAATTAATTCAACTATTCGCAGATGACATGCGTGCAGCAGATTTTTGTTTCACTCAAATTTCTGGTTTACACACAGCCAAATCATCTCATGCAGGGCTTAATCATCCAGCATTTAGTTAGCTAAACACACAACCAAGTGAGAATCAAACACTTTCCAGCAAATTTGATGCTAAAATACCCCTGCAATTTCCAAAACATCTTCAACGGCTAAACTGGAAAAATTGTTTCAGCAGTCCATCAACTCCCATTAAAGTTTCCAGCCATGCAACCGAAATTCAGGCCACGTAGTTCACATGCAACATCAAATAAGGAACTATCTATCAGGTTGAGTTCAAAATTAAGCTCAGATCATCACAACTAGCAAATTAAAAACCGAAACTTCCAGCTCAAGCTCTCGGCAGCTTCACTTCCTTCTCAAACAGATTTTTCTGTGACTTAAACTATCATCTAGCCACACAATCTCACATGCATGCTTATAGACAGCTTCATCAACCCATAAACAATTCATCTAAGTCCAGAAATTACCTTAGCTTGAAGCCTAAAACACGCGACTAGCAGCTGCAAATTCTTCCTTCTCGGTCAGTCCAGAAATTTCAGTCCGCCACTCTCCCTCTTCCTTGCTCAAACTTGCGGCTGGATTGAAGATAATTTAGCTCTCGGTTTTCCACAGGTTTGATGGTTCTGGTTTTCTAGTTGCGACTGGTGGAGGGTGAAACTGGGTTGCAGCCGGTTGTCGATGCGGAAAGGGATGGAGCTTGCTCACGGCTTCCTCCTAGTTCCACTCTGGCTTGCAGACAGAACCTTGGAGGAGTTGCAGCTCGTGCGACCTCCTTTCAGCTTGGCTCACGCACGCGAGGATGGTTGGTCTGAGTGCAGTAGTTGCAGCTGTGGTGATTGTGGTTATATTGATCACGGATGGTTGAAGGTGAAGAATGACACCGCAGCTTTCGAGTGATGAAGTAAATGATGAAGCTTGCACGGTTATCTCCTCTCTCACGCACTCTCGGACAGAACAGGGAAGTTGCAGCTCACAACTCGCATGGCCCTCTCTCTGGTTCCCCTTGTCGATGATACCAAGGCAGGGAAATGTTGTTGTGAGCTGAGGTAGTGGAATGGAAAATGAGTGGTTTAAGGGTAGTGGAGTGTTTGAAAGGAAATGGTGAGTGGTGACTGAGATGTCATCCGGCAGAATTGGAGATCTTTTTTTTTTTTTTGAAACAAACAAAATTGATAATAATAAAAAGAAATAACCAAAACAAAATAATTAACATTTGATGAAAAATAAACTAGAACAATAAAGTGCAATTTCCATTTCTTTTCCATTTCCCATTTTCATCGTTTTTCTCTTTTTTTCTTTTTCTTCTTTTTTTTTTAAAATAACTTAACAAAAATAAACAAAATGCCAAAAGATTGAATTTAGAAGACATAAAACATATTTTGTGGGCAATTTTCTTCTTTTTTTTTCTTTTCTCTCCTCTTTTCTTTTCACTTTCTCATTTTCATTCATTTTCCAAGAGATTCTATGCTAACAGCTTAAAAATAAAAATAAAACTAGAAACTAAAACTAAAAATCGAATAAAACTAAAATGAAAAAATTAAAAATAAACAGCAAATGAAATTACACCAAAATTTGGTGTCTACAGTTTGCCCCTCTTTGTCTGAGTTTTGAAAAAACTTGAGACAAAGAAGTAGACACCAAATACTTACCTGCGTTATTCGGCTGCAATGGACGCTTCTGAAATGAGGATCGACCTCTTTAACATTTTTTTTTTTGATTTTTTTTGATTTTTTTTGATTTTTTTTGATTTTTTTGATTTTTTTGATTTTTTTGATTTTTTTTGAAATGGGATTGATCCAAACAGGAAAGTAAAACGGGACTGACCCGAGCAGAAATTTAAAATTGGGACTGACTAGAGAAGGAAATTCAAATCATGGGACTGGCCCGAACAAGCTTTAAATCGCGGGACTGAACCCGATATAAGCTTTTGACATCGTGGGACTGACACCGAATTAATATTTGAATCATGGACTGACACCGAATGACTTTTTGAATCGTAGGGACTGACCCGAATGACTTTTTGATCGAGGGACTAGACCCGAAATATTCTTTTGATCGAGGGATCTGGACCGCGAATGCAAGCTTTGATCGAGGGACTGACCCGAAAATGCTTTGATCGAGGGACGACCCGAAAATGCTTTTGATCATGGGACTGACCCGAAAATGCTTTTGATCGTGGGACTGACCCGAATAAGCTTTTGGTCATGGGACTGACCCGAAAATCCTTTTGATCGTGGGACTGACCCGAATAAGCTCTTGATCATAGGACTGACCCGAAAATACTTTTGATCGCGGGACTGACCCGAAAATGCTTTTGGTCATGGGACTGACCCGAATAAGCTCTTGATCATGGGACTGACCCGAAAATGCTTTTGATCGTGGGACTGACCCGAAAATGCTTTGATCGTGGGGCTGACCCAAATGCTTTTGGTCATGGGACTGACCCGAAAATGCTTTTTGCATCGTCAGGGGATTAAACCGACTCTGCCGTGATATGTAAATCTGTGTTGATTTTGATTGATGATTTTTTTTTTTTTTTTTT
Source organism: Coffea eugenioides (assembly GCF_003713205.1). NCBI lineage: Eukaryota > Viridiplantae > Streptophyta > Magnoliopsida > Gentianales > Rubiaceae > Coffea > Coffea eugenioides. The sequence goes on from NW_020864815.1 coordinate 4,653, forward strand.
TTTGACTTTTGAAAATCTTTCCAAAAAATTAATTTGCCTCAGTATGATGAATTTTTGCAATGTGAGTCCAGAGTTGATTCTGTATCGCCATGCTGTTGCATTTTTTGATGAAATTTGCTTGCGACATTTTCAATCTGCCTTTGTTCACCGGAGGACTCTTTCCGACACCTATTCCAGTGCGAGGTGTGCTTACTTTCATCTGTGTATGCAATTTTTCTGCAAAAGAGAAAAAAAACAAAGAAATTGCCACCATCATTTGATCCGTTTTCCTTTGAGAATCGTGTAAACATGAGTCTTTCAACGCCTTTATCAACTTTTGCTGCGGCAGTCGATTGAGTTGGATTTTTTACCCTAAGGCTTTTCCGATTTACAAACTGATCAGGTATGTGCTTTGCCATATTGTGAAGTCTGCGTAACTGACTTTGTTGAATCTTAACCCTTTTCAAGAGATGACTGAACCCAAGTATGCTTTGAATAAACCACGGGGATTGTTATTCACCAAAATTCAAAGATAAAGAATGAAGTATGCAAGAAAATTCACATGTCATGAAAGAATAAATATGCACAAGAATGCACACATAACCATTTGTGCTTAAATTCTACAAAAATGCCATGAATGCAAGTAATTTGGAAAAATGAGCTTCCTAAGAATGTATTTGCAAAAGAATGTTTTACAAAATGACACAGTTTTGGCCAACAAATGTCATATTCAATTCTCTGGACATCTTTGTTCTGGAATTCAAAATTGACAGAAGTATGACAAAAATGGGAGAAATCCAAAATGTGATCAAAACCACACATTGTTTCCTCCTTGGTGCTTGCTCATAGCGGAAATCCTACTTGGTGCCCTTGGTCGGGTTTTCACAAGGTTGCCCCATCCTTTCTGTTTGGTTGTTGGTTTTTTTTTTTTTGTTTTGTTTTTGTTCGTGTTTTTCTCTTTTCTTTCTTTTCCTCTTTTCTTTTGAGGTGTCCTTTCGGGTTTTCACCTAAGGAAGCAAATGGAAAAGCTCAACCATGATCGACTCAGAAATGTAAGTTTGAAAAAAAATGCTGACATCAGTAAAATGCGCTCCCCTTATAGACTTAAGCGAAGGAATCATGGACATCACTTGTCAGTTGATTAGCAAACTTCCCAATAGAAATACAACAGGTGACGAAAGCCAGGACTTTGGGCTTTTGTAATGAGGTCAGGTGGGGTGTTTTCAAGAAAAGTTGAGGCTTGAAAACAATTTGCTCTTATGAGAGGTGAAATAACCTGAGATTGCATCATTTGAAATCATCTTCAATTTCGAACGAAACTGAGGGAAATTTGCCCCAGTTCGATTGAATCCTCTCTCCTTGCATTTTCATTGCATTTTCCTCACTTTTTGCATTTTTCTTCAAAGCTAAATTTGCCCCGGTGTGGGGTTTATTGTCTTCCATCTTTCTTTCAAAGATAAATTTGCCTCAGTGTGGGGTTTTACCTTTTCTTTCGGATCGTCTCTGTTCACAATGAATTTGCCCCAGTGTGGGGCTTGCAATCCTCAGGGGCTGCCAAACGAAAAAACTATTGTTCTGATAGCTCAAAAGGGATGACTAGGGATGAAATGTTTTGATTGGAAAAGAAGATGGCCTGACTTTTGTTTCGCTCCTTGCATGATTTCCAAAAGAAATTTGCATAATCAGAAATAAAACTTCTTACACATGTCTGAGTTGATAGGTTGAGAGACTGTTTGTCCGTCCATCTCTTCAAGGATAAGTGCTCCACTCGGTAGCACCTTTTTGAATGACAAATGGCCTTACCAGTTTAGGCCAAATTTGTCTTTGATTTCATCTTGCATTGGCAAATCTCACTTTAACTCTTTGTCCTTCTTCTCTAAAGGACCGGTGGCGGACCTTTTAGTTATGAACACAGGCCATACGACATTCAACTGCTTTTCATCCATCAAAATCAATCGTCGGTGACGCTGCTTTAACCAATCAGCTTAGAACTTGGCAGAGGAGGGATTTCTTGATGAAAGGCTTTCTTAACGAAAGGATTTTCAATGAAGAGCTTTCTTAATGAAGGGATTTTTCAATGAAGGATTTTTAATGAAGGGATTTTTGGCCTTCTCAAAGAAGGGATTTTTCAACGAAGGGATTTCTGGCCTTCTCAAAGAAGGGATTTTTCAACGAAGGGATTTCTGACCTTCTCAAAGAAGGGATTTTTCAACGAATCAATGAAGGGATTTCTTAATGAAGGGATATTTAGATGAATGGTATTATCGGAATCCAGAACAGTGATATTCAAAGGGTCAAATAATTTCATCTTTGGCCATTTAAAAGAATTAAAATTCAGGACAATAATCAAATAAACAAATTGTGCATTTAATGGAAAAACTAATCAAAGCGGAAACAAGACAAAAACTTAATTGCGAAAGATGTTTTCATGAAGCTATTCACATATGCAAGAAATGGTTTTTGTGAACTTTAGTAAATAACCCCTAGATTTACCGAAATTCCCTTCGAGAGGGAAGATACTCGGCCATCCAAATTGTGCAAAGCTCCTTCAGGATTTTCAAATTTCGTCGTTGGAGGTGGATGCCTCGAAGGTGTCCTGGTGTTCAGGAAAAGGATTTGTACTTATGATCGGCCCTTGTTCACCTCTTTTCCTTAGCACTATTTCTCCTGCCTCGATCATGTCTTGGACTTTGTGCTTAAGTGCCCTGCAATCGGCGGTTGAGTGGCCAGGTACTCCCGAATGATAGGCACAAATAGCATGTGGATTGTACCCAGCAGGCATGCCATGAAGGTAAGTTGGAGGGGGAATCACGCCTATTTTGTTGATAACCTTCAATTGCTCATACAATTGGTCCAAAGGCCTGCCTAGGTTGGTGAAGGTTCGGGTACGGCTTTGATTGTAGGTTTCAGTGGGTCGGGGATAGTTGTAGGTGGGTCTATTTGGTGGGGGAAATCTTTGGTGGTAAGGAGGCCGAGGACGAGCTTGTTGAAAGCTTGGTTGAGATATTTGGAAAAGGGTTGTAGGCGGGTTGGCATAATTTGGGCGAGGTCGAGGATGAGTGATATTGGTGTGGTAAACAGGATGAGGATTTAAGTAGTAGGAGTAAGGGTTTGAGTAGGTAGGGTATTGTCGAGATCTGGGTCTTGGGACAGGGTTTTGATTCCATGTGAAAGCAGTTTCCCCCTCTTTCTTTTGGAATTGCGGGTTCTTCCCACTAGTCCCCTGACCTTGCAAAGCATCCAACTGTGACTTGAGGGTAGAGACATTAACAATCTTCCCAGCTTTTACGAAATCATCAAATTCCTCAAGCTTATTGACAATAGCAGCGAACGAGCATCCAGTCATGCGAAAAATTTCTTCGAAATATGGAGGATCATGTGCCTTAATGAAAGTGCGTATGATTTCGTCCTCAGTCATTGGTGGCTCGACTTTGGCAGCTATTTTCCTCCATCTCTTGGCATAAGTCTTGTGATCCTCGGAGGGTTTTCTTTTTGTTCCTTCCAACGTATTTCGTGTTGGAGCCAGCTCGCAGTTATACTCATATTGCCTTACAAAAGCATTGGACAAGTCAATCCAGGTTTTTACTTCTTCGGACTTCAAATTTGAGTACCAGTCGAGGGCATCCCCCTCCAGACTTTCCGGGAACAACCTTAGAGGCAGGTTCTCGTCGTCTACAGGCTTTCCCAACTTGTTAGCAAATAGTCGGAGGTGTGTCTTGGGATTACCCGTCCCATCGTACTTGTTAAATTTAGGGGTTTTGAACCCCTCGGGCAATTGCATATTGGGAAAGAGACAAAGCTCATCGTAGTCCAGGACTCCTTGCTTGTTCAACCCCTGACTCTTCCTCATAAACTCATCGAAACGATCAAGGCGTTTGAGCAGCTTTATATCAACGGGAGCAGAAGATTCCCCCATTTCTGCCTTGGTTTGAACAATATGGTCCGGCAGGAATGGCTCAGCAGCAGGGTAATAAAAGGTATGTGGCTCAGGTGGTATATTTGAAGTGATTTGGGGTGGTGGACCTCGCGTGTGAGTAAGAAAAAATGAAGGATGAGGAGGGTAAGTGTATGACAAATTTGTGGTGGGATAGGTGAAAGTTTCTTCGGGTGCAAT
>NW_020864816.1:0-29166 GCF_003713205.1 Coffea eugenioides
TCAAGAGGTGAGTTTTAATGACTCATTTCTCACCCCTCTTGAGGAGTGCATTGAAAGTATAGGTTCTAAGGGTATTGCTACCCAGGATATTCTCATGGCAATTCTTTTGGTGAATTCTCAAGTGGTGCATATTCAAGGTAATATCTATGAAACACTTGGGATAGGTAAGTCACTTTCATTTCTCAAACCATTAAATCATGTGACTTTTGCTATAAAGTCACCATTTAATGATCCACCAAGACCTAAAATGGTGGATTATTCGTTAACTAAGCCTCCTTGAAAAAAAAAATGAGGTGATATAGTCGAGCCAACGACTATAAACAAAAGCGCTTGTTGGGAGGCAACCCAATGTTTTAGTACCTTATGTTATTTTGGTGTGATTTTGTGGTTTGAATAAGAGTTTTAGTTAATTTGTTGTTTTTGTGCTATAGGGTTGGCAATTGGAAGCAAAAATGACCATTTGAGGTAAAAAAAAAGTGAACTTTGATCAAGCAACTCAACCCTCGATTTGCGTTACAAGGTTATTTGATCCGTTTAAAAGAGGTAAAATGCATGTTTTTAATGTTTTACATGTGTGCACATCGATAAATTTTACAAACAAATGATTTATGATGCATTTTGAGTGATTGGGGTACCAATGGTAATTTTTCACAGTTCATTTTCTGCAAAAAATTGCAGACGAAAACGCACCTAGCATGAAAACGCGCTTCCAAGTGGCGTTTTCATCAAAACGCGTTTCAAATTCTGCAACGAGACTGAAGAAAACGCGCTTCAAAACGCGACACAAAGTCGCGTTTGTCATAAACATCGCGTTTTCAAGCCTGGATCAAGATTCAAAAACGCGACTTTATAAACGCGACTAAAATTCGCGTTTTCCAACATAGTCGCGTTTAATTCCTGCAGGATTTGTGCAGGAAACGCGACTTAGTAAACGCGAGTTGAAGGAGCGTTTCTAGTCGCGTTTTATGTGTCCGAATATAGCCTCCAGGAACGCGATTTCAGCTTCATTTCTTCTTCTCTTCTCCATTTTTCAGGCGCGTTTTTCCTCTTCCTTTCTACCCAACTCACAACTCTTCATTTTTACTCCATAATCTTGCTAGAAATCATCACCCAACACCTTTTGAGCTTCATACAACCTTTTTAACTGATTAAAATCCAAGAAAAACACCTCAAATTCAGTTTTTGAAGGATTGAAGGTTAGGGTTCTTCAACTCTAATTTCTTCAATTGGAGGTCAATTGGAGGTTGTTTCATAGGGCTTTTTGCATTTTTAGCATCACCAAACATCCTTCTACGTGATTGAGGTAAGTTTCTTCATCAAAGCTTTTGATTTTTGAAGGTCATATTTTTTATCCTGAGCTATCTGACATCTTTTAATGTCGAAAATTTGATGATGTATTTGACTTTTTTTTGAATTTATTCATGCTCATTGAGATTGTTTAAGTATGTTTATGAGTTTAAATGTAGCAATTTGTTGGTCATTATTGCTTTATAAATTCATAATTGCTATATTTGAAGGAAATCGACAAATGAAGTTAGGATGTTTTTGAGCCATTGGTGATGTTTAATTATGGTTAAGAATGGCTAGTTGGTGATGTTTGAGCATGTGCATTGTGTATAGTGAGTAATTTGGTTGATTTGGTGAGTTAATTGGTTTAATTTTTGCTTAAACATGATTATAGCTATAAGTATATTTTTATTGTTAAGTTTAAATAGTTATAATCATAATTGTTGTTAATTTCACTGATTGGGTTATAATTATTCAATATCTTGTTTCAATTGGTGATTTTGAGCAATTTTTGGCATAAATTATGGCTCTTCTTGATTCGGCCTCTTACATTAGTTATTGGACGAATTGTCACTTGCAAGGACACATTAGAGATTATTTGGATCATTTTAGGATATTCATTGCCAAATTGTGCATTGTGTCTAAATACATGTGGTTAATTGCAACATTTTCTTTTAGGTACTATGCCAAGGGGAAGAAGAGCGGTACTTTCATCCTCTAGTAGTGAGGAGAGGGAGGTTAATGAGGAGATGGAGGTGACTGAGGAGGAGAATTCACCTTCTCCTCCACCAGTTAACCGACAGCCTGGTGAGGGCACCTCCCGTGGAGCGGGTAGATCGGTATTTGACGGTGCTAGGTTCAATAATCGCAGGAATCAAGAATGGCATGAGGAGCATGCTAACTTGGAGTTCCTGTTTGAGATGCATGTCAACCCAACAGTTGAGATGATGTATAACATCTCAGAGGCTTTTGCTCAGCTGGGATGGGCGCCGATTCTCACCCTACCAAACCATTACTACCCCGATTTGGTGCGCGAGTTTTACGCTAACATTGAGAGTAAGGCGCGCCATAGTGGAGAAATAGTTGAGTCCTGGGTACGTGGAAGACGAATCACCTTGTCACGTCAAGATTTGGCCGCTATTTTGGGGTGTATGGATGACGGCCGTCCAGTAGATTTGAAGAAGGAGTTTGTTCCCCCGAATAGGAGGTGGGATCCCTCGCTGGCCATGGCTAGGTTTGGTCTTGAGTACCAACCTTTTCGCTCTACAAGGAAGGAGACCATTTTGGCGAATGTCTTCGAACCTCGTCATCGGCTTATCATTTACATGATGGCTCACAATGTCATCCCAAAGAAGACGGGGCACACGGAGGTTCGCAAGAGCGATATTTACTTCCTTGATTACATGTTCCACAACCGAACTTCCCCGTATGCTCGAATTTCATTGCCGAACATCATCATCAGCCACATTAGGTCTACGGCGAGGCGTAAGACAACTTCCTTCAAACTTTCATTTCCTCGTCTACTGACTTTAATCTTCCCCCGTTTTGAGGTTCGCTTGGAAGGCATGAGACGGGAGAATGTTCCTCCACGAGCTGAAATGACTCTTACTACTCTCCGTCGGCTTGGTATTGGCACGGGGAACATTCCACGCCCTGTTCAGGAGCGGAGACAGAAGGCTAGACATGGTCGCGATGAATCTGGACCATCTACTGCAGCACCACATCCTCCTCCGGCCCAAACCAATTGGCAGCGGCTTTTCGGTCGCTTGGACGACATCGACCATCATTTAGCCCGACTGGATACTCGCCTGGACCACATTGAACATCATCTAGGCTTACATCCACCTCCCGTCAATGATGATGAAAATGAAACACATGTTGATGGTGCCTGTAGTCCTAAGAAGTCCCCAGAACAAGCAATGCCAAGATGGGCTGTACAACAAATCATTTCTAGACCATTTGATAGGCCTGAACAAGAGGCGAGGGTCCGGAGGAAACCAGAAAAATTTCATGGAATAGTGACATACGAAAGAAAAAAACGAAAAGCACGAGTACAAGACCCTCAGCATGAAAATTTGAATTCTGAGGTTGTTTTTATAGAAGAAATTCCAGGTCATGATGTGGTAAGTGCATGTCAATTGCGCTCTTTTTAATCCTATTGTTGCCTCTTTAATTCATGTCAACCAGAATGTTTAACGTGGTTCTTTTATTCCTAGTTTGGAGAAAATTTGAAAAAAATTACACAATTGGTTGGTGCCTTGGAGGTGAAAGAGAAGACAATGGAATCGCTAGCATTTCTAAAAGATGTAAGCCGTGTTCCTTGTGTTTTTCTAGTCCGATTTTAATTTATGTACTAATTTCAGCTCTAAACCAGTGTCATGTAGAAGTTTCTGGAAATTTGGAGCGTGAGTTGGACGCAGCTATAGAATTTTATCTCAATGACAGTGTTGAATCTGCAGAGTATGTTGCATTCTGGTGGCCTTAATCAATGAATTTACTGCATTGTTATGTAGCATTTGTGATTTCTTTTTCATCATGCACAGTTATGTGGAGGAGGTAGATGAGAGTGCCGATTTTCATATTACGAAAAAAAGTTTGAAGGAAGCTACATGTCCTAGTGCATGGCTCAATGACAAAGTTGAGTTTTTTACTCTTTTGAATAGTAATAGCTCCTTCTTCCTTTTCTTGTTTGAATGATGTTTTACTCAATCTGTTCTTTTTGTTCCACTACTTTAAGGTTATACTGCAATACTTTGATTTACTCCAGAAAGATTACAAGAATTTCTTTTTTTTCCATCCGATGGCATTGGTAAGTTCTAATATTTGTACTTATTCTGTTTTAAAATGTGACATATAGTTTTCTGAATCGCAAAATTTATATTTGACTCGTGCTTGTCATTCACTTCATTGCAGCACTATATGGTCATAGAATTTCCATCCATAAAAGAGAGCCTTGTGAAGGCTTTCCATCTTGAAAAGCTGGAGGAATTAATGAAAAATGCAGAAAAGGTATACAATAACTTTCATTGCTTTGTCATCTATAAAGTAGAAGGCAGCAATTATTTTAATTTACATCTGTGTACTCATTTCATGGTTATTATAAGATAGGATAATTTTTTTATTAGATAGTGTTTATTGTCTTATATTGCAGATTTTCTTCGCCATACTTCATAAATCACATTGGTTTCCGATGATCGTTCATGTCACGGAAAAAGAAATCTACATTGTTGATCCTCTGCAAAATGACACAACATTCTATGATGGAATAATGCATCTTCTGGTATTACAAGAGAAATTACAGCTTATATTAAATTACAGCTTATATTAATATGAAATATAGTAAGATGACCTTTTTCCCCTTGGTTTTTTTTTTTTTGGGGGCTTAGGTATGGATTTTGAATAAATTCTTGAATAAGGATTGGAGCTGGACTTTTTATCTTGTAAATCATAATTCACGACAGAAGGATGCATCAAGTTGTGGTGTTTATACATTGAAATTTATACAATGTTGGGCAATGGGACGCCGACCCAACATTACTAAATCAGTAAGTACACAAATGCTTGTTGTCAGACTCATGCTAGTTTATTGCATCCAACTAATATTTGTATATCAGACTCATGCTAGGATTGCTAGGAAGTTTATGGCCTTGGAGATTGCAATGAGTAAACTGGCAGACCCCTTCAATTATGCTTCCTTTTTGAATGACAATAAATTGGGAAAGGAGACTGAAGTCCAAGGAGGTACATTTTGTCTTAATATTATCATCCACTAGTCAATGTTAAAGGAATGCTTTATGTAACATTCTTTTTTTTTTCAGTGCAAACTGAAAGGCCACTTGCTAGGATAACTCGAGCTGCTTCTCGAAAGGTTTCAAATAGCAAACTCCTAATTCTGGACCTCAATGGGGTGATTCTAGCCAAGAATTCCAATGACAGATATGACTTTAAATTCAGGCCATATACCCATGAATTTTTGAAATTCTGCTTCTCATGTTTTAATGTGGCAATTTGGTCATCAAAACAATGGTATGTGTCGACCTATATTTTAGTTAATTGATTTATATGTTACACCTTCTTTTTTTCCCCCCTTATTTTTCTGCAATTCTTCTTTTTTCCCAGGCATAATGTTCAACGTGTAATAAAAAATCTGCCACATTTTAAATGGGAGTTTGTTTGGGTGAGACTTCATTTGTCATTATCAGAATTTGTAGAATCAGTCTCTTAGCAAAATTTTGCAGAATCAGTCTCTTATTTTTGGGTAATGTTCCATTGGATACTGCTGTATTTTGCAGAATCAGGCTCACTGCACTGTAGTCGAAACCAAAACTAAAGAAAATCCAGAAAAAAAGATTATGTTTAAGGACTTGAGGAAAGTTTGGAAAGATTTTGAGCAATATGGTCTGTCTAACACATTGTTAGTCGATGATTCTCCATATAAATCATTCCTTAATCCTGTAAGTATACTTGTTATGTGACATATTCTTGTACTCTGTTCTGGATGATGCTCTAATTTTTTTCCTTTGCTGAATTTTTTAGAGATACAATGCCATCTTCCCCGAATCTTATGCGTTTTCAAGTGAAAAGGATAATTATCTGGGTGAGAAGCATCTTTCTTGGCTTTGTGATTTTCATTATTGAATTAACCTGAAATTATTCAAGTAACTTGAAAAGAAATATCTGCAGATCCTAAAGGAGAATTTGCTCAGCACTTGAAGAAATTGGCTGAAGCTGATAACGTAGAAGAATTCATCAAACAAAACCCATTTGGTCAACCGCCCATAATAGAAGAAAGTGACGAATGGCACTTTTACATGAAGGCTCTTAATGAAAGCTGATTTGCGGATTGAAAGCTGGGACGAATGGCAGTGATGAAGATAGAGAATTATTTCAATGGATTATCTAAGGACAGCGGCTGTGAGGGAAGATAAAGAAGTGAAGGTTCTGGGGATGAAGGACTTGTTCAAAGTTCAGATGTTTCAATGGAGAGAAGCTCTTGGAGAGGAAGTGAATGGGCAGTGAAGAGATGATCAGTCAGAGAGAGAGGAAATGGTGAATTACAGGTTTCATCATCAGTACCAGGTGGCTGGCAGAGCTTTTACTGAAGTTGGATTGCTGGAGCCAGCCCATTTAACACCTGCACAAGTGAACTTTAATTTATTGTTTTGTTATTGTTATGTTTAAAAAAATTGAAATTCTGATTCATGTTCACTTGTTTATGAACAGATTGGAGATACTTCATCTGCTCAATTCTGATTCATGTTCACTTGTTTATGAACAGGTTGGAGATACTTCATCTGCTAGCCAACATGACGATGAGCCTGGCTCTAAACGACAGCAGCTGTGAGGGAATAGAGAAGTTGTGAAGGTCCTGGAGATGAAGGACTTGTTCAAAGTTCAGATATTTCAATGGAGAGAAGCTCTTGGAGAGGAAGTGAATGGGCAGCGAAGAGTTGATCAGTCAGAGAGAGAGGAAACGGTGAATTACAGGTTTCATCAGAGAGAGAGAGAGGAGCACTGAAATGGTGAATTACAGGTTTCATCAGTACCAGGTGGCCGGCAGAACTTGAAGGAGTACCGTGATACCACTTTGAATGGTGCTGTTGAACAGATGTACAATGTAATGGCTTCACGTCAGAGGGTTCGTTATCGCTGCTGCATTCAGATCATCAAGACAGCCACTGTTCCCATTAGTGTTCAAGAAGGTGTGGCCACCTACGCGTCAGCTCAAGACCACATACAAGGCATCCAAAACGCATCTGCTCAAGACCACATACAAGGCATCCGAACCCAAATTGTTTATGTAACATGTGTGGTCTATTGGATATGATTAAGCCTATAACCGATTTCTCTGCAATTTTGTTGCTGTACTTTTTAGTACTTTTAAGATTTTCTGGTGTTTGTGGTCTTTTGGATATGATTAAGCCTATAACCGATTTCTGCAATTTTCTTGCTGTAGTTTTAAGTACTTTTAAGATTTTCTGGTGTCTGGTGTCTCCCTGCAGAACATGACTACGTTTGATTAAGCCTATGACTGATTTCTGCAACTTTGTTTCGGAAGTTTTAAGTACTTTTAAGATTTTCTGGTGTCTCCCTACAGAGCATGACAACGTTTCTAGACTACTTTTTAAGCTATGGACAACTTTATACCCGCAATCGGGTTAAAGGCTATTTAAATCTGTTTCCATAAAATCTCTCTAACCTGAATGCGGGTTAAAAGATTTTAGCGAGTTACTATAAATCTGTTGCCATAAAATGTGTTGATGATGCTTCAAAAATACAGAAAAGGCAAATTTAGTGCAAAATGAATGCTACGGATGATGATGATAATAACCTTATAAATTTGAAAAACGCGCCTGAAAAATGGAGAAGAGAAGAAGAAATGAAGCTGAAATCGCGTTCCTGGAGGCTATATTCGGACACATAAAAAGCGACTAGAAACGCTCCTTCAACTCGCGTTTACTAAGTCGCGTTTCCTGCACAAATCCTGCAGGAACGAAAACGCGACTATGTTGGAAAACGCGAATTTTAGTCGCGTTTATAAAGTCGCGTTTTTGAATCTTGATCCAGGCTTGAAAACGCGATGTTTATGACAAACGCGACTTTGTGTCGCGTTTTGAAGCGCGTTTTCTTCAGTCTCGTTGCAGAATTTGAAACGCGTTTTGATGAAAACGCCACTTGGAAGCGCGTTTTCATGCTAGGTGCGTTTTCTTCTGCAATTTTTTGCAGAAAATGAACTGTGAAAAATTACCATTGGTACCCCAATCACTCAAAATGCATCATAAATCATTTGTTTGTAAAATTTATCGATGTGCACACATGTAAAACATTAAAAACATGCATTTTACCTCTTTTAAACGGATCAAATAACCTTGTAACGCAAATCGAGGGATGAGTTGCTTGATCAAAGTTCACTTTTTTTTTACCTCAAATGGTCATTTTTGCTTCCAATTGCCAACCCTATAGCACAAAAACAACAAATTAACTAAAACACTTATTCAAACCACAAAATCACACCAAAATAACATAAGGTACTAAAACATTGGGTTGCCTCCCAACAAGCGCTTTTGTTTATAGTCGTTGGCTCGACTATATCACCTCATTTTTTTTTTTTCAAGGAGGCTTAGTTAACGAATAATCCACCATTTTAGGTCTTGGTGGATCATTAAATGGTGACTTTATAGCAAAAGTCACATGATTTAATGGTTTGAGAAATGAAAGTGACTTACCTATCCCAAGTGTTTCATAGATATTACCTTGAATATGCACCACTTGAGAATTCACCAAAAGAATTGCCATGAGAATATCCTGGGTAGCAATACCCTTAGAACCTATACTTTCAATGCACTCCTCAAGAGGAGTGAAAAATGAGTCATTAAAACTCACCTCTTGAGGCTCAAAGTTAGTTCCAAAAATATTATCATGTGAAATGGATATTTGCTCATTAAAACACACTTGAGATCCATCATTTTCATCAAAATGCAACCCATTTTTACATACAACATTCCCACCATTCATGCTAGGATTATTTTGCAAATTATTAGAGGAAATAACTTCACACAATGCATGCAATTTCTCTTGTATTCTACTAAAGTGTGAAGTCAGTTCATCTATTCTTTCTTCAACCCTATCAAAACGGTCGGAAGTTGCATTAGCTAATTTTTCTAAAGCTAACTCCCAAGATGGCTTAGAATCATTAGCTACCATTTCAATTGCCAACTCCCAAGATGGTTTTGATTCATATTGGACACATTCAGGTTGGTAATCGTAAAAATATGAAGAATTACTATAAGTAAATTGATTATCCCAACCATAAGCAGGAGAATTGCTCCAATTAGCTCTATATTGATCAAAACAAGGATTGTAATGCTCTAATTCATCATAATAATCCACATTTTGTGCTTGCATACATGTATTAGTAGCATGATAACCTCCACACAAGTCACAAATCACATGATAAGAATTAAAAGCATTAACATTCCTCCCTTGCTCAATTTCATGCATAATTGTGTCCATTTGAACTTGTAACATGATTACATCAAATTTTTCCGTTAAACACTTCAAACCATCTTCATAAGACATACCTCTAGTAATTTCTTGGTTACCTCTATTGAAGGAGTTTTGCACTTGGTAACCATCCCTTGCCAATCTTCCACTTCTCAAGCATTGTCCTCCAAATTGACGTACCCTTCTCATCACCTAAAATTGCTTTTAAACAACCTCAAAAGCAAAATTAGTAAGAAAAATAGGTAATGAAACACATACACATAAAACACAAAAATAACAGAAAATAACATTCACACTATAACTAATGAAATGTCTAAACTAATAAAGTTACTCTTCACACCGATATTGCCAAATCTTCCCTGGCAACGACGCCAAAAACTTGACGGGTATTTTACATACGTGCAAGCTAAAAAATACCGAATTACACCCGTTCACTGCAAGTATACAGATCAACTAGTAATTTAGGGTATATATCGGGTCGATCCCACAGGGAAGAGTGAACAATTACCGGTATTACTAAAATTTCTCTATTATTTAGACTATCAATGAATTATAACAAATTTAACCTACTGAAATTATACAAAATAACAAATAAAAGCTCCTTAGGTTGTGGTATCCCTAACTACTCATGCAAGTGCTATATTTGGATCATCGAGTACTACATCTAGGCTAGTTATGGAGTAATTTCCTTAAACATGTGAAACCTACTTTCGTAGTGAATCAATTATACTCATAACTAATCCATACCTATTTTCATGGTTATGAAATTAGTTACAAGTTCATTTCTTCAATAAAATTACATGAAATGAATCACTAAAAACCACATAGGTGCACCTCTACTTTCGTGAGTGTACTCCTTATGTTTAGCACTTCTTGAACTAATGTTAAATCTCAATTTTCATTGTAGAAATAACACCTTAGATAATCACAATTAATGGTACCAGATTAATCATGATTTAAAGAGCTAAAGTGCTAAATAACTTGCTCAAATCATAGCAGTCAAATAGCCAAATAATAAGCACTAACAATCATAGAAAATTCAACCAAACCCAAGGCATAAACTTTAGATACACATATTAAACACAAAATCCAGAACTTGTTTATTAACTAAACTTGGAATCAAGTACAAAAGATAAAGATTTGGAAGGAACACAACCCTTGTCACGTGAGCTTTCTTCCTTGCCTTCTTCATCCTCCATCTTCTTCTTCATCTAACTAATAACAAGAATGGATGAACTATCTTACTTTATACTAAGCTAAACTAACACTAGGAAGATGAAAAGAGCTACATTTCTGCAACTTCAAGCTTCTCCCGTATGATAATTGCTTCTCTCCAAATGTCTCTGCATATAAACTACTCCAAAGCTCCATTTTTCCAAGTCAAATTCCACCTTTTGATTCCCCAATCTAAACTTTGTTAGGATAGTCAATAACAAAGGTTTTTGACTTGAAAATAAGCCACCTTTCTTGCCCTTTTGTCTTCTGAAGCATGTGCATCGAATTCCCTTGCATCTTATAGCTGGAAAGTGGTATGAACACGAGAAATGGCTGAGTCAAATTGCAGAATTTCGGCTATAAAACGCGCCTACAGAAAACGCGTCATAAACTCGCGTTTTTCTACTCGCGTGTTTATTCTGGCCTTATTTCAACTGCGATTTTCTCCATGATAAAGGCCGAACTAGCTTTTGTGAAAAACACAAAAGTTGTAGCTCTTTGCGTTAGCTTTCCAATGCTTCAAGAATCATCCAAATCGGAGCTTTTTAGCCTGATATATGATCGAAATACTATCACCTAGTCAAACCTCTGTTTTAACTTCCGACCACAGAATGCAGCTTCTGTATTCCGACTTGTTTTCCATGGAAATGGCAGAATTGGATTTTGATGTCTTCATACGAATTGTATATCTCTTTCTTAGCTTTAAAATGGTATAAAGATCACCTCAATCCGATAAGTGTAGCTCCAGATATGGTCGAAATACCGAAGAGTATCAAAACTGACTTGTATTGCATTTCCTCACTTGAACGTTTTTCACTTCATTCTTCTTGTTACCACTTGAATTCATCACCAATTATCTACTTTTCACCTCATTTGACATCCATTGGTGATTGAATCATCATTCCTGCATAAAAATGAAGTTTTTACCATTAAAATCACTAAAAATACAATATTATCCACTTTTACCAAAAATATATAATTTTACCAAAAACCTCTTTATTTTAATTATAAAACTAAATAATCAACTCAAAATTAACTAATAAAATGCACTTAAAAATACGTAAAATATACTCTTATCAGATACTTCAGTTAATGGCTAGAATTTTTTAATCTTTTTGTCTTTGGAGTTGTAAGAAGTGTGTATTGTTTTGCCTTTATCCCCAAATATTCATGTTTGAGAATTGAGATGCTCTCATGTGATCACTGCAACTTATATCTTATTATTTTATACAACCTCTCTATCCTTCTAGATTAAAGATGCAATCGAGTCAAATCTAATTCGAATTTCACTACACTTGAGTTCAAATTCGATTCTAATAAGTATATTTGAACTTGAGTTCGAGCTCGCTGAGTCTTCAATTTTGCAACTCAAATTCGACTTGAGATATACTTGAACTTGAACTCGAGTAATTCTAAACTAGAAAAACAATTCAATAGAACATGAAATATTTTCTAATCAATTCCCTAAACAATATATTTAAAACTTTTGATTTTGACATAGACGGAAACCCGAAAGTTCCTGTTCCAAAAGTTCTAAATCACTCTAAATAATTGACTTTAGATTTTGATTTTGAACTAATAACATAAAATAGTAATGACCATAGAATTGGAAAAATAAATTAAAGAAGTGGGAATTAAGAGAGAGATAGGAGTAACAGAGTGAAGATATAGAGAGAATTTTTGTTAGGGAAAAAATAGTGATAGCTAGAGAAAAATGAAGCGTAGTAAAAGAGAAAGCAAAGCTAAATATGTATATATTATGGTATTTTGAAAATTATCTATAAATAATTTCACAATTATAAAAAGTTAAAATTATGTATACAAAAGTTCAATAAGGTTTGCTAGTATTTGAGTTTATATTTTGGAGCTCGAGTCTAACTCGATTTCTCACTTAAGTTACTCAAACTCAGGGTTGAACTCCATTTTTATCCTTAAGCGAAGCATTTTTAGAGTGAAGTACTGAATTATTCACGAGTAGCTCAGTTCATTATACAAGAATGTCCTTTAAAAAATACATATTAAGTCGAATAATATAGTTATGAAAATTAAATGATGTTAAGTTAGTTCTTTTATGTCTAAAGATAACACAATTGTTTAAATTGGCATTTAAAGACTGTGTATATATAAGATAAGAATGCAGTATGCTTTCCACGTAAAACAAACAAAGGTACAACAATTGTTCTCTTTATTTGTTGGATAATTTTGTAAAGATTAAATGTTATGTATACTGATAGTATATACAATATCATGACTGGATATATGACACACATGCAAAATTTGAATTTTAAATTCAAATTATGTATCATATATCTAATGATGAAAGTGCATACACTATCAGTGTATATAGAAGATTAATCCTTTAGTAAACACAAGAGGTTAATAGGAAAATAACAAAAAGATAAAGACAAGTGCACGACCCATCTTTTTTTTTTTTCCCATTTTATAATGTACCTGCAATCATAACGGTTTAGGATAAGTGCATCTACGTTATATAACACATGGAATATCTTTAGGATAGCGTTTGTTAAAGTTAGTTATTTTTTTTTCCTTTTATATGAGTTTTTTGCCATGAAATTTCAAAATTTTTCTCACTTTTCTGCATTTTGTGTCCTATAAAATTTATAGAATTTTGGAGAAAAATTGTTGATTACTCACAATATTTCCAATACGTAGAATTTTGTACCAGCTATTTATAGGAAAAATTGGTTAAATAGCGCCCAAAGGAAAACTAGTATGTTTTGTATTTAACATAAATTAAATATGCGAAATTTAAAAAATAATAATACATTGCCCATAACATACCAGCTCTTTATGGGAAACTGGCAGGTTTTGTAGTATGTTTTGTACCTGCTATTTATAGGAAAAATTGGTTAAATAGCGCCCAAAGGAAAACTAGTATGTTTTGTATTTAACATAAATTAAATATATGAAAGTTAAAAAAATAATAATAAATTACCCATAAGATACCAGCTCTTTATGGGAAACTGGCAGGTTTTGTAGTATGTTTTCTACCAACTCTTTATGGGAAACATACCAGCTCTTTATAGGAAAAATTGGTTAAATAGCACCCAAAGGAAAACTAGTATGTTTTGTATTTAACATAAATTAAATATATGAAAGTTAAAAAAAATAATACATTACCCATAAGATACCAGCTCTTTATGGAAAACTGGCAGGTTTTGTAGTATGTTTTGTACCAACTCTTTATGGGAAACATACCAGCTCTTTATAGGAAAAATTGGTTAAATGGCGCCCAAAGGAAAACTAGTATGTTTTGTATTTAACATAAATTAAATATGCGAAAGTTAAAAAAAATAATACATTGCCCATAACATACCAGCTCTTTATGGAAAACTGGCAGGTTTTGTAGTATGTTTTGTACCGGCTCTTTATGGGAAACATACCAGCTCTTTATAGGAAAAATTGGTTAAATAACACCCAAAGGAAAACTAGTATGTTTTGTATTTAACATAAATTAAATATATGAAAGTTAAAAAAAAATAATGCATTACCCATAAGAAACCAGCTCTTTATGGGAAACGGGCAGGTTTTGTAGTATGTTTTGTACCAACTCTTTATGGGAAACATACCAGCTCTTTATAGGAAAAATTGGTTAAATAGCGCCCAAAGGGAAACTAGTATGTTTTGTATTTAACATAAATTAAATATGTGAAAGTTAAAAAAACAATAAATTACTCATACCATACCAGCTCTTTATGGGAAACTGGCAGGCTTTGTAGTATGTTTTGTACCAGCTCTTTATGGGAAAAATTGGTTAAATAGCGCCCAAAGGAAAACTAGTATGTTTTGTATTTAACATAAATTAAATTTGTGAAACTAAAAAAATAAAAAATTGCCCATAACATACCAGCTCTCTATGGGAAACTGGTAGGTTTTGTAATATGTTTTGTACCAGGCTCTTTATGGGAAACATGCGAGCTCTTTATAGGAAAAATTGGTTAAATAGCGCCCAAAGGAAAACTAGTATGTTTTGTATTTAACATAAATTAAATATGTGAAATTTTAAAAAAATAAATTGCCCATAACAGTATGTTTTGTACCAGCTATTTATAGGAAAAATTGGTTAAATAGCGCCCAAAGGAAAACTAGTATGTTTTGTATTTAACATAAATTAAATATATGAAAGTTAAAAAAAATAATAAATTACCCATAACATACCAGCTCTTTATGGGAAACTGGCAGGTTTTGTAGTATGTTTTGTACCGGCTCTTTATGGGAAACATACCAGCTCTTTATAGGAAAATTTGGTTAAATAGCACCCAAAGGAAAACTAGTATGTTTTGTATTTAACATAAATTAAATATATGAAAGTTAAAAAAAAATAATAAATTACCTAGAACATACCAGCTCTTTATAGAAAACTGGCAGGTTTTGTAGTATGTTTTGTATCAGCTCTTTATGGGAAACATGCCAGCTCTTTATAGGAAATATTGGTTAAATAGCGCCCAAAGGAAAACTAGTATGTTTTGTATTTAACATAAATTAAATATATGAAAGTTAAAAAAAATAATAAATTACCCATAACATACCAGCGCTTTATGGGAAACTGGCAGGTTTTGTAGTATGTTTTGTACCAGCTCTTTATAGGAAAAATTGGTTAAATAGCACCCAAATGAAAACTAGTATGTTTTGTATTTAACATAAATTAAATATATGAAAATTAAAAAAAATAATACATTACGTATAAGATACCAGCTCTTTATGGAAAACTGGCAGGTTTTGTAGTATGTTTTGTACCAACTCTTTATGGGAAACATACCAGCTCTTTATAGGAAAAATTGGTTAAATAGCGCCCAAAGGAAAACTAGTATGTTTTGTATTTAACATAAATTAAATATGTGAAAGTTAAAAAAACAATAAATTACCCATACCATACCAGCTCTTTATGGGAAACTGGCGGGCTTTGTAGTATGTTTTGTACCAGCTCTTTATGGGAAAAGTTGGTTAAGTAGCGCCCAAAGGAAAACTAGTATGTTTTGTATTGAATGGCCACAATGAAATGTCTTATTACCCAAAGAATGATGTCAAAAAATTTTTAATCGTTCCACTTTGTGGCATGCATGTAAGAATAAAATGTTTCCATTTTTATTGTTTAGCATAATCAATTTTTAGATGTCAAAATGAAATAATTCTATGCAAATTTGGTTTAATTGATCTAAAACGTAGCTTAGGACTTGCAGGATTGTTTTCTAGTGATTCTAATTTTGTGAAAGCTGATTTTGTGAAATTGATTTTTAAAAGATTTTGTAGAGTAACTCTTGTGTTCTAGTTTATAGTTAATAAAGCTCCTTTGGTAATACTTAAGTGTTCTTCAAAATGTTGAAAAGCTAATCTCAACAAAAAGATAACCAAATTGCCATTATGTGAGACATAAATAACTTTTGTACAACTGACATGGTGTGTTAACGTAATTAATTATTTTTCTTATGAAGATTAAATGTTGAATAAGAAAAAGAAGAAGGGAAAAACGGATGAATCAAGAAGTGGAATAACGAGTAAGAAGAAATGGAGAGAGATGTGTGGCAAAAATATTTACTTAATCTTTATGTAGTTTAGTAATTATGTTAAAGTTTAAAGGATTTTTTTTTTGCATATAAAATAAATTAGGCCATAATCTGAATCTTAAAGCAATTAAGAATTAAGACATACTTTTAACTTTTGGGGCCCAAAATATCTAAAATCAAGTTTCAAAATCAGTTTTCATAAATCCAAAATTAAAATCAGATTTAAAAGATCAGTTGAGAACATGCCCTTCATGTTTTTTATGTTGCTTTATTTATTTGTGCTATGCTATTTTTGTTAAATTGCAAATTTATTTGGTTAGATAATATAATCATGTACGAAAATCCATGTTAAGTTGAATAATGAGTTAATTAATGAGTTAGTTCAACTAGTGGTCACATTTTTCTCCGTGTGAAACTTAAGGATAGCCACTCACTTCCCAAATCGATAAATGATCCAAAGTTGTTCAAAAAGCACAATACACAAGTAATTTTTTTAAAAAACTAATACTCCCTCCATCCCACTTTAATAGTCTTGTTTTCCTTTTTCATCTGTCCCAAATTATAGTCCATTTTTCAATTGAAGAATGTAGTTGTCTTTTAATTTCTCTAAAATACCTTTATTTAATGTAAGTTGTTATTACTATAAACTATATAGATTGTTAGTATTGAATATAACCTACCTCATTTAATGCATTTAGATTTTCTATAACATATTGATATATGAAAAGCCAACTTTATTTCATGTAAGGGTATTTTAGGAAAATAGCAATCTAAATTTGTTTTTCCAACAAAATTAACTAATTTTTCTTAAACTGTGTGAAAAAAAAACTAGGACTATCAATTATTCGTGATTACCAGCAAGACATTCTAATTACGAATCAACTGAAGTAAATTTTCCTTTAGAAAGCACTTCAAATTTTAAATATAAAACTCCTATTCCAGAAGTTATAAATCAAAATCAATCAGAATACTCTCCAACCCATTCACAAATGAAAGGAGAAATAAATGTTATAAATAAACCATATAAGATAAATCATAAATATTTACAAGAGGATTTTGAAGATGAAGAAAGTACTGAAAAAAGAATTTGGTTTTTTCAATTATCGTCAGAATGTAAAGAAAAGTTAATTTTAGAATGGAAAAATGAATTAGAAAAACAAAAATTTAATTTCCCTTTATTTACTTGGTTATCATTCTATGCTTCAAAGATAGGAATAAATGATATATATAATACACCTCAAATAAATGTTCAAACTCATAGAAGTTATAAAATCATTACCATATGTACCACTGTTGTAGCTTACTATATAAAGGCATATAGAAACAACTTTCAAAAGGTCCCACAAGTAGTAATACCATAATTACCGGTGGATCTAAGTGTGTAAACAAATCGAGTCAAGTTTGAACAGTGCACTATTCAAGTTTAGCTGAATTTAAAACACTTGAGCTGGAACTTAATTTAATTTTAACTTACTGAAGCGAGTTTGAGATCACTTAGTTTTAGTTAATTCAAACTCAATCAAGCTTAAATGGTACAAAATTGTAAATTACTCGAAGTGTTATGCAAATCAAACCAAATAAATGTCGAACTTCTACGATAGATAGAATGGGTGACTAAACTCCTTCCATAGTTTAAAAGTGCAAATGATCCATTGTTCACATATACTTGGCTTAGGCCCTTACTATTTTTTATTGATATAAAAGAAAAAAAATGATATATTAAAAAGTAAATTAAATCTTCTTGAGAGGATGCCTTAATTTATTGAGTGGCTAAAAGCCCCTAATTTACAATAATATGCGATTTCAGAATTTTGCCCCAAAATGATAAGAAAAAAAATAGAAATATATCAGCAAGTGTTTCAGGAGAAGATACCTTTGTCATGAAATAAAAAAAAAAAAAGGAAAAGAAAAGAAGAACTCATGATTTACACATATGGAAACGTATGTGTGTGCACACAAATGTAAACAAGTTGGGTGCAGTGGAGGCCACCATTACACATTACACATTACACACAAACTGCACCCTTTATTGCTGTCTTTTCGTGCGGTACAAAAACAAAAAATCAATCAATTAGCATTGCATAACGCACATCTTTCTTCCTGTTGCTTTAGGTTTCTTTCTTGATTACACATACAATTCTTGCTATCATAAAACTTGGTGTCATTTTAAAATTTCTTATATATTAAACTCATACACTATTTTTTTAAGTGTAACAAGTTGAATAGTTTTGATCCAACCTTCAAAACCTATTGGTAATTAGTAGTACTAAAAAATAAACTACAAATTTCAAGTTTTGTTTTTGGATTGATGAATAACTGAATAAAAGATTTAAAATCCATCAAAATCGATCTAATTATAATTCACTAATTATTTAAATATATTTTAAATATCAAAATAATTAATAATTTATAAATTCAAAAATTTTCTAAATAATTTAAACAAAATAAAGGTAAAGGGATTCAAGAGGGTTTATTATCTTTTATCAAATCTCTCAATTTAAGTGCAGAAGTACATTTTCTCTTTCGTTATCATATATATATATATATATATATACCTGAAAAAATAATAAATATAAATTGAGAGAAATACCAAAGTACAAGAGCAGTTGTTGTAAACATAATTAGATTGATATATATACACCTAAAAAAATAATAAATATAAATTGAGAGAAATACCAAAGTACCAGAGCAGTTGTTGTAAACATAATAGATATATATATACACTGCTCACTGTATCTACACACTAGTGGTAGACGCACTTGCACTTCTACTTCTTCCCCCAACAACAAACCCACCGCACTCGTCCCCCTCATATTTCCTTCCCTTCATTCTTTCATTTCTTTTTCTTTTATTTTATTTTATTTTTTTTAACCCATTCAATCTATCCATCTATCTATATGATGATCTATCCATCATCAGCCCCCTCCTCTTTTTCTCTTCTCAATTCTTCCACCATCCGTTAACAATAAAAATGAATAAATAAATAACTAATAAACAAAACCAAGAATTGATAATCCAGGGAAAGCTGCTGCTTAATACTAATAAGCTTCTCCTGATAAGGTTTTGATTTTCCTTTTGCCCTGGCCCAAATTTTTGAAAGCAAATGTATGGTGAATGGCAGTTATTGGAAATATTGTGAGTAATCAACAATTTTTCTCCAAAATTCTACAAATTTTATAGGACACAAAATGCAGAAAAGTGAGAAAAATTTTGAAATTTCATGGCAAAAAACTCATATAAAAGGAAAAAAAAATAACTAACTTTAACAAACGCTATCCTAAAGATATTCCATGTGTTATATAACGTAGATGCACTTATCCTAAACCGTTATGATTGCAGGTACATTATAAAATGGGAAAAAAAAAAAAGATGGGTCGTGCACTTGTCTTTATCTTTTTGTTATTTTCCTATTAACCTCTTGTGTTTACTAAAGGATTAATCTTCTATATACACTGATAGTGTATGCACTTTCATCATTAGATATATGATACATAATTTGAATTTAAAATTCAAATTTTGCATGTGTGTCATATATCCAATCATGATATTGTATATACTATCAGTATACATAACATTTAATCTTTACAAAATTATCCAACAAATAAAGAGAACAATTGTTGTGCCTTTGTTTGTTTGCATACTGCATTCTTATCTTATATATACACAGTCTTTAAATGCCAATTTAAACAATTGTGTTATCTTTAGACATAAAAGAACTAACTTAACATCATTTAATTTTCATAACTATATTATTCGACTTAATATGTATTTTTTAAAGGACATTCTTGTATAATGAACTGAGCTACTCGTGAATAATTCAGTACTTCACTCTAAAAATGCTTCGCTTAAGGATAAAAATGGAGTTCAACCCTGAGTTTGAGTAACTTAAGTGAGAAATCGAGTTAGACTCGAGCTCCAAAATATAAACTCAAATACTAGCAAACCTTATTGAACTTTTGTATACATAATTTTAACTTTTTATAATTGTGAAATTATTTATAGATAATTTTCAAAATACCATAATATATACATATTTAGCTTTGCTTTCTCTTTTACTACGCTTCATTTTTCTCTAGCTATCACTATTTTTTCCCTAACAAAAATTCTCTCTATATCTTCACTCTGTTACTCCTATCTCTCTCTTAATTCCCACTTCTTTAATTTATTTTTCCAATTCTATGGTCATTACTATTTTATGTTATTAGTTCAAAATCAAAATCTAAAGTCAATTATTTAGAGTGATTTAGAACTTTTGGAACAGGAACTTTCGGGTTTCCGTCTATGTCAAAATCAAAAGTTTTTAATATATTGTTTAGGGAATTGATTAGAAAATATTTCATGTTCTATTGAATTGTTTTTCTAGTTTAGAATTACTCGAGTTCAAGTTCAAGTATATCTCAAGTCGAATTTGAGTTGCAAAATTGAAGACTCAGCGAGCTCGAACTCAAGTTCAAATATACTTATTAGAATCGAATTTGAACTCAAGTGTAGTGAAATTCGAATTAGATTTGACTCGATTGCATCTTTAATCTAGAAGGATAGAGAGGTTGTATAAAATAATAAGATATAAGTAGCAGTGATCACATGAGAGCATCTCAATTCTCAAACATGAATATTTGGGGATAAAGGCAAAACAATACACACTTCTTACAACTCCAAAGACAAAAAGATTAAAAAATTCTAGCCATTAACTGAAGTATCTGATAAGAGTATATTTTACGTATTTTTAAGTGCATTTTATTAGTTAATTTTGAGTTGATTATTTAGTTTTATAATTAAAATAAAGAGGTTTTTGGTAAAATTATATATTTTTGGTAAAAGTGGATAATATTGTATTTTTAGTGATTTTAATGGTAAAAACTTCATTTTTATGCAGGAATGATGATTCAATCACCAATGGATGTCAAATGAGGTGAAAAGTAGATAATTGGTGATGAATTCAAGTGGTAACAAGAAGAATGAAGTGAAAAACGTTCAAGTGAGGAAATGCAATACAAGTCAGTTTTGACACTCTTCGGTATTTCGACCATATCTGGAGCTACACTTATCGGATTGAGGTGATCTTTATACCATTTTAAATCTAAGAAAGAGATATACAATTCGTATGAAGACATCAAAATCCAATTCTGCCATTTCCATGGAAAACAAGTCGGAATACAGAAGCTGCATTCTGTGGTCGGAAGTTAAAACAGAGGTTTGACTAGGTGATAGTATTTCGATCATATATCAGGCTAAAAAGCTCCGATTTGGATGATTCTTGAAGCATTGGAAAGCTAACGCAAAGAGCTACAACTTTTGTGTTTTTCACAAAAGCTAGTTCGGCCTTTATCATGGAGAAAATCGCAGTTGAAATAAGGCCAGAATAAACACGCGAGTAGAAAAACGCGAGTTTATGACGCGTTTTCTGTAGGCGCGTTTTATAGCCGAAATTCTGCAATTTGACTCAGCCATTTCTCGTGTTCATACCACTTTCCAGCTATAAGATGCAAGAGAATTCGATGCACATGCTTCAGAATACAAAAGGGCAAGAAAGGTGGCTTATTTTCAAGTCAAAAACCTTTGTTATTGACTATCCTAACAAAGTTTAGATTGGGGAATCAAAAGGTGGAATTTGACTTGGAAAAATGGAGCTTTGGAGTAGTTTATATGCAGAGACATTTGGAGAGAAGCAATTATCATACGGGAGAAGCTTGAAGTTGCAGAAATGTAGCTCTTTTCATCTTCCTAGTGTTAGTTTAGCTTAGTATAAAGTAAGATAGTTCATCCATTCTTGTTATTAGTTAGATGAAGAAGAAGATGGAGGATGAAGAAGGCAAGGAAGAAAGCTCACGTGACAAGGGTTGTGTTCCTTCCAAATCTTTATCTTTTGTACTTGATTCCAAGTTTAGTTAATAAACAAGTTCTGGATTTTGTGTTTAATATGTGTATCTAAAGTTTATGCCTTGGGTTTGGTTGAATTTTCTATGATTGTTAGTGCTTATTATTTGGCTATTTGACTGCTATGATTTGAGCAAGTTATTTAGCACTTTAGCTCTTTAAATCATGATTAATCTGGTACCATTAATTGTGATTATCTAAGGTGTTATTCCTACAATGAAAATTGAGATTTAACATTAGTTCAAGAAGTGCTAAACATAAGGAGTACACTCACGAAAGTAGAGGTGCACCTATGTGGTTTTTAGTGATTCATTTCATGTAATTTTATTGAAGAAATGAACTTGTAACTAATTTCATAACCATGAAAATAGGTATGGATTAGTTATGAGTATAATTGATTCACTACGAAAGTAGGTTTCACATGTTTAAGGAAATTACTCCATAACTAGCCTAGATGTAGTACTCGATGATCCAAATATAGCACTTGCATGAGTAGTTAGGGATACCACAACCTAAGGAGCTTTTATTTGTTATTTTGTATAATTTCAGTAGGTTAAATTTGTTATAATTCATTGATAGTCTAAATAATAGAGAAATTTTAGTAATACCGGTAATTGTTCACTCTTCCCTGTGGGATCGACCCGATATATACCCTAAACTACTAGTTGATCTGTATACTTGCAGTGAACGGGTGTAATTCGGTATTTTTTAGCTTGCACGTATGTAAAATACCCGTCAAGTTTTTGGCGCCGTTGCCGGGGAAGATTTGGCAATATCGGTGTGAAGAGTAACTTTATTAGTTTAGACATTTCATTAGTTATAGTGTGAATGTTATTTTCTGTTATTTTTGTGTTTTATGTGTATGTGTTTCATTACCTATTTTTCTTACTAATTTTGCTTTTGAGGTTGTTTAAAAGCAATTTTAGGTGATGAGAAGGGTACGTCAATTTGGAGGACAATGCTTGAGAAGTGGAAGATTGGCAAGGGATGGTTACCAAGTGCAAAACTCCTTCAATAGAGGTAACCAAGAAATTACTAGAGGTATGTCTTATGAAGATGGTTTGAAGTGTTTAACGGAAAAATTTGATGTAATCATGTTACAAGTTCAAATGGACACAATTATGCATGAAATTGAGCAAGGGAGGAATGTTAATGCTTTTAATTCTTATCATGTGATTTGTGACTTGTGTGGAGGTTATCATGCTACTAATACATGTATGCAAGCACAAAATGTGGATTATTATGATGAATTAGAGCATTACAATCCTTGTTTTGATCAATATAGAGCTAATTGGAGCAATTCTCCTGCTTATGGTTGGGATAATCAATTTACTTATAGTAATTCTTCATATTTTTACGATTACCAACCTGAATGTGTCCAATATGAATCAAAACATCTTGGGAGTTGGCAATTGAAATGGTAGCTAATGATTCTAAGCCATCTTGGGAGTTAGCTTTAGAAAAATTAGCTAATGCAACTTCCGACCGTTTTGATAGGGTTGAAGAAAGAATAGATGAACTGACTTCTCACTTTAGTAGAATACAAGAGAAATTGCATGCATTGTGCCTCTAATAATTTGCAAAATAATCCTAGCATGAATGGTGGGAATGTTGTATGTAAAAATGGGTTGCATTTTGATGAAAATGATGGATCTCAAGTGTGTTTTAATGAGCAAATATCCATTTCACATGATAATATTTTTGGAACTAACTTTGAGCCTCAAGAGGTGAGTTTTAATGACTCATTTTTCACCCCTCTTGAGGAGTGCATTGAAAGTATAGGTTCTAAGGGTATTGCTACCCAGGATATTCTCATGGCAATTCTTTTGGTGAATTCTCAAGTGGTGCATATTCAAGGTAATATCTATGAAACACTTGGGATAGGTAAGTCACTTTCATTTCTCAAACCATTAAATCATGTGACTTTTGCTATAAAGTCACCATTTAATGATCCACCAAGACCTAAAATGGTGGATTATTCGTTAACTAAGCCTCCTTGAAAAAAAAAAAATGAGGTGATATAGTCGAGCCAACGACTATAAACAAAAGCGCTTGTTGGGAGGCAACCCAATGTTTTAGTACCTTATGTTATTTTGGTGTGATTTTGTGGTTTGAATAAGTGTTTTAGTTAATTTGTTGTTTTTGTGCTATAGGGTTGGCAATTGGAAGCAAAAATGACCATTTGAGGTAAAAAAAAAGTGAACTTTGATCAAGCAACTCAACCCTCGATTTGCGTTACAAGGTTATTTGATCCGTTTAAAAGAGGTAAAATGCATGTTTTTAATGTTTTACATGTGTGCACATCGATAAATTTTACAAACAAATGATTTATGATGCATTTTGAGTGATTGGGGTACCAATGGTAATTTTTCACAGTTCATTTTCTGCAAAAAATTGCAGAAGAAAACGCACCTAGCATGAAAACGCGCTTCCAAGTGGCGTTTTCATCAAAACGCGTTTCAAATTCTGCAACGAGACTGAAGAAAACGCGCTTCAAAACGCGACACAAAGTCGCGTTTGTCATAAACATCGCGTTTTCAAGCCTGGATCAAGATTCAAAAACGCGACTTTATAAACGCGACTAAAATTCGCGTTTTCCAACATAGTCGCGTTTTCGTTCCTGCAGGATTTGTGCAGGAAACGCGACTTAGTAAACGCGAGTTGAAGGAGCGTTTCTAGTCGCGTTTTATGTGTCCGAATATAGCCTCCAGGAACGCGATTTCAGCTTCATTTCTTCTTCTCTTCTCCATTTTTCAGGCGCGTTTTTCAAATTTATAAGGTTATTATCATCATCATCCGTAGCATTCATTTTGCACTAAATTTGCCTTTTCTGTATTTTTGAAGCATCATCAACACATTTTATGGCAACAGATTTATAGTAACTCGCTAAAATCTTTTAACCCGCATTCAGGTTAGAGAGATTTTATGGAAACAGATTTAAATAGCCTTTAACCCGATTGCGGGTATAAAGTTGTCCATAGCTTAAAAAGTAGTCTAGAAACGTTGTCATGCTCTGTAGGGAGACACCAGAAAATCTTAAAAGTACTTAAAACTTCCGAAACAAAGTTGCAGAAATCAGTCATAGGCTTAATCAAACGTAGTCATGTTCTGCAGGGAGACACCAGACACCAGAAAATCTTAAAAGTACTTAAAACTACAGCAAGAAAATTGCAGAAATCGGTTATAGGCTTAATCATATCCAAAAGACCACAAACACCAGAAAATCTTAAAAGTACTAAAAAGTACAGCAACAAAATTGCAGAGAAATCGGTTATAGGCTTAATCATATCCAATAGACCACACATGTTACATAAACAATTTGGGTTCGGATGCCTTGTATGTGGTCTTGAGCAGATGCGTTTTGGATGCCTTGTATGTGGTCTTGAGCTGACGCGTAGGTGGCCACACCTTCTTGAACACTAATGGGAACAGTGGCTGTCTTGATGATCTGAATGCAGCAGCGATAACGAACCCTCTGACGTGAAGCCATTACATTGTACATCTGTTCAACAGCACCATTCAAAGTGGTATCACGGTACTCCTTCAAGTTCTGCCGGCCACCTGGTACTGATGAAACCTGTAATTCACCATTTCAGTGCTCCTCTCTCTCTCTCTGATGAAACCTGTAATTCACCGTTTCCTCTCTCTCTGACTGATCAACTCTTCGCTGCCCATTCACTTCCTCTCCAAGAGCTTCTCTCCATTGAAATATCTGAACTTTGAACAAGTCCTTCATCTCCAGGACCTTCACAACTTCTCTATTCCCTCACAGCTGCTGTCGTTTAGAGCCAGGCTCATCGTCATGTTGGCTAGCAGATGAAGTATCTCCAACCTGTTCATAAACAAGTGAACATGAATCAGAATTGAGCAGATGAAGTATCTCCAATCTGTTCATAAACAAGTGAACATGAATCAGAATTTCAATTTTTTTAAACATAACAATAACAAAACAATAAATTAAAGTTCACTTGTGCAGGTGTTAAATGGGCTGGCTCCAGCAATCCAACTTCAGTAAAAGCTCTGCCAGCCACCTGGTACTGATGATGAAACCTGTAATTCACCATTTCCTCTCTCTCTGACTGATCATCTCTTCACTGCCCATTCACTTCCTCTCCAAGAGCTTCTCTCCATTGAAACATCTGAACTTTGAACAAGTCCTTCATCCCCAGAACCTTCACTTCTTTATCTTCCCTCACAGCCGCTGTCCTTAGATAATCCATTGAAATAATTCTCTATCTTCATCACTGCCATTCGTCCCAGCTTTCAATCCGCAAATCAGCTTTCATTAAGAGCCTTCATGTAAAAGTGCCATTCGTCACTTTCTTCTATTATGGGCGGTTGACCAAATGGGTTTTGTTTGATGAATTCTTCTACGTTATCAGCTTCAGCCAATTTCTTCAAGTGCTGAGCAAATTCTCCTTTAGGATCTGCAGATATTTCTTTTCAAGTTACTTGAATAATTTCAGGTTAATTCAATAATGAAAATCACAAAGCCAAGAAAGATGCTTCTCACCCAGATAATTATCCTTTTCACTTGAAAACGCATAAGATTCGGGGAAGATGGCATTGTATCTCTAAAAAATTCAGCAAAGGAAAAAAATTAGAGCATCATCCAGAACAGAGTACAAGAATATGTCACATAACAAGTATACTTACAGGATTAAGGAATGATTTATATGGAGAATCATCGACTAACAATGTGTTAGACAGACCATATTGCTCAAAATCTTTCCAAACTTTCCTCAAGTCCTTAAACATAATCTTTTTTTCTGGATTTTCTTTAGTTTTGGTTTCGACTACAGTGCAGTGAGCCTGATTCTGCAAAATACAGCAGTATCCAATGGAACATTACCCAAAAATAAGAGACTGATTCTGCAAAATTTTGCTAAGAGACTGATTCTACAAATTCTGATAATGACAAATGAAGTCTCACCCAAACAAACTCCCATTTAAAATGTGGCAGATTTTTTATTACACGTTGAACATTATGCCTGGGAAAAAAAGAAGAATTGCAGAAAAATAAGGGGGGAAAAAAAGAAGGTGTAACATATAAATCAATTAACTAAAATATAGGTCGACACATACCATTGTTTTGATGACCAAATTGCCACATTAAAACATGAGAAGCAGAATTTCAAAAATTCATGGGTATATGGCCTGAATTTAAAGTCATATCTGTCATTGGAATTCTTGGCTAGAATCACCCCATTGAGGTCCAGAATTAGGAGTTTGCTATTTGAAGCCTTTCGAGAAGCAGCTCGAGTTATCCTAGCAAGTGGCCTTTCAGTTTGCACTGAAAAAAAAAAGAATGTTACATAAAGCATTCCTTTAACATTGACTAGTGGATGATAATATTAAGACAAAATGTACCTCCTTGGACCTCAGTCTCCTTTCCCAATTTATTCTCATTCAAAAAGGAAGCATAATTGAAGGGGTCTGCCAGTTTACTCATTGCAATCTCCAAGGCCATAAACTTCCTAGCAATCCTAGCATGAGTCTGATATACAAATATTAGTTGGATGCAATAAACTAGCATGAGTCTGACAACAAGCATTTGTGTACTTACTGATTTAGTAATGTTGGGTCGGCGTCCCATTGCCCAACATTGTATAAATTTCAATGTATAAACACCACAACTTGATGCATCCTTCTGTCGTGAATTATGATTTACAAGATAAAAAGTCCAGCTCCAATCCTTATTCAAGAATTTATTCAAAATCCATACCTAAGCCCCCAAAAAAAAAAAAAACCAAGGGGAAAAAGGTCATCTTACTATATTTCATATTAATATAAGCTGTAATTTAATATAAGCTGTAATTTCTCTTGTAATACCAGAAGATGCATTATTCCATCATAGAATGTTGTGTCATTTTGCAGAGGATCAACAATGTAGATTTCTTTTTCCGTGACATGAACGATCATCGGAAACCAATGTGATTTATGAAGTATGGCGAAGAAAATCTGCAATATAAGACAATAAACACTATCTAATAAAAAAATTATCCTATCTTATAATAACCATGAAATGAGTACACAGATGTAAATTAAAATAATTGCTGCCTTCTACTTTATAGATGACAAAGCAATGAAAGTTATTGTATACCTTTTCTGCATTTTTCATTAATTCCTCCAGCTTTTCAAGATGGAAAGCCTTCACAAGGCTCTCTTTTATGGATGGAAATTCTATGACCATATAGTGCTGCAATGAAGTGAATGACAAGCACGAGTCAAATATAAATTTTGCGATTCAGAAAACTATATGTCACATTTTAAAACAGAATAAGTACAAATATTAGAACTTACCAATGCCATCGGATGGAAAAAAAAGAAATTCTTGTAATCTTTCTGGAGTAAATCAAAGTATTGCAGTATAACCTTAAAGTAGTGGAACAAAAAGAACAGATTGAGTAAAACATCATTCAAACAAGAAAAGGAAGAAGGAGCTATTACTATTCAAAAGAGTAAAAAACTCAACTTTGTCATTGAGCCATGCACTAGGACATGTAGCTTCCTTCAAACTTTTTTTCGTAATATGAAAATCGGCACTCTCATCTACCTCCTCCACATAACTGTGCATGATGAAAAAGAAATCACAAATGCTACATAACAATGCAGTAAATTCATTGATTAAGGCCACCAGAATGCAACATACTCTGCAGATTCAACACTGTCATTGAGATAAAATTCTATAGCTGCGTCCAACTCACGCTCCAAATTTCCAGAAACTTCTACATGACACTGGTTTAGAGCTGAAATTAGTACATAAATTAAAATCGGACTAGAAAAACACAAGGAACACGGCTTACATCTTTTAGAAATGCTAGCGATTCCATTGTCTTCTCTTTCACCTCCAAGGCACCAACCAATTGTGTAATTTTTTTCAAATTTTCTCCAAACTAGGAATAAAAGAACCACGTTAAACATTCTGGTTGACATGAATTAAAGAGGCAACAATAGGATTAAAAAGAGCGCAATTGACATGCACTTACCACATCATGACCTGGAATTTCTTCTATAAAAACAACCTCAGAATTCAAATTTTCATGCTGAGGGTCTTGTACTCGTGCTTTTCGTTTTTTTCTTTCGTATGTCACTATTCCATGAAATTTTTCTGGTTTCCTCCGGACCCTCGCCTCTTGTTCAGGCCTATCAAATGGTCTAGAAATGATTTGTTGTACAGCCCATCTTGGCATTGCTTGTTCTGGGGACTTCTTAGGACTACAGGCACCATCAACATGTGTTTCATTTTCATCATCAT
>NW_020864817.1:0-29992 GCF_003713205.1 Coffea eugenioides
GTTTTAAAAAATAAAAAACTGGACTGTATTTTGACATTTTGGCCACTTTCAGATAATCTTTTGTAAAAACTAACTCCAAAAATGGAGTCTACGCGAAAAATGGAGTGGGGAGGTGTATTTTGAGGATTTTTGGTGACCGGAGAGGTCACCGGCGGTGGCGGTCGGCGGCGACACCACCGGCAGCCTCCATGGCCGCCAGCTGAAACTTCTTCAGCTGGCCGAAGAAGCAGAGAAAGAAACGATTGGGGAAGGAAGAAAAGAAAAGAAGAAAGAAAGAAGAAAAAATGAGAAGAAATTGGGCTGATTTTTTTTTTTTCTGATGGGCCAAGAGTTAGTTTTGGTTGGGTTTTGGGAATGGTTTTTGTTTTATTTCTTTTGGGTTTCGGTTGGTTTAGGAGGTCTGAGCCCATGTGTTTTCTTTGGTCAGGCTTGAGTGACAAAATGAAAGGTTGGCCTGCTAGTTTCTTTTGGGCTTCGGCTGGGCTTAGATAGCATCCGGCCCAAATAAATAAAAATGATGGCCCGATGGCCTTTTTCTCCCATATCAGAAACCGAAATTTGCACTTTAGCCCCTGATCTTTGGAGTTGTTTCACTTTGACCCAGAACATTTTAAATTTGTTTCACTTAGGTCCTTAAATTAATTTCACTTTGATCCTTGAATTTTATCTTTCATTTAATTTTGACCTCTAAACTTTGGAAAAATATAATTTTTGTCCCCAAAAGTTTTTTTCAATTTTTGCAATTCAGTCCCTAGTGAATTTTGACTCTTTTTATTGTGATTGTTTCTTTTCTTTAATAGCTAATTATGTTACTTTTGAATATATTTAACTTGCAATTTTTAGATGTTTTAAATTTCTTTATGTTTGACACATTAGTGTGAATTTAGTACTTTTATTATTATTGTTTTTTTTCAATTAAATTGGTGCCATGATTCTTTTGTTCATTGTGAGTATAAATAGGACAATTTGACTCCATTTAGTCACCACTTCAAACGGGAGGTACCCCTATTTTTATTATTTCAATGTCAATTACGTGCTCTTATGTGCTCTTATGTGTTCCTATGTGTTTATATTTTTATATGCTTTATTTATTTGATTTAAATATTCATTCAAATTTTCTTATATATGTTTTAGTTAATTTTTACAATGATTCAAGAGGCATTTAAATACCTCAAAAATGTAATAGATAGGATAATTAGATTTGTTTTATTATATTTTTCCCTTCTAGATTGTAGTTAGGCGCTCCCCGATGTAATAGATAGGTTGCGTGTTTATGTGGCTTATGTGTTATGTGTTTTATCCACTTTTCTTAGGATTTTGGCATCTAGATATTATGTTTACGTGTTATGTGCTACGTGCTCTTATGTGTTTATTTGTTTTAATTTATGTTTTATTTGTTTCACTATGAATTGTTAATGCATGACGTCACCACACTAGTCCAACGCTAGTTGTGGCTTCTCCCTCCGTTTACTTGCTAGTCCAATGCTAGTAAGGATTTTTAGAGATGGGCTAGTCCAACGCTAGATCCTTTTAGGTCGTCTTGCGCTAGATTCATCTTTGTGTGCTATTCACTACATTTTCATGCATATTTTCATTTTATTATATTATCTCCTACCCTCTATAGGTGCTAATCATGTCATTTAGAATTGCATTTCATTTAAATTAGTTCATTTGCTTGTTCATATTAGGAGAATTATTTTTCAAACATGGAAAATGGGTGATTATAACTTTTTAGTTTAAGTACCCTATTAATCCATGTATAAGAAAATTATGTCACGAGTTTTGCCTCCCGTACCCTTTATGTTGCATTCTCCTTTTCTTTGATCACTTATATATATGTATATAATTTAATTTAATTTCTTTTATTTTAATTTCATCATTTGCATATTCGTGACACTTTCAAGGAATCATTTTGGCCTTCGCAATTAATGCGATTGGTTCAATTAAACCCCTTGAATGAACATTTTGTCCCTTTCGATATATTTAGATTTGCATCCATATAGGAAACATCCAAATATGATAAAATTAAGGGTTAGATTAGGAAAATTTTGACTAAACCTCGCAACTAGCTTAGACTAGGTTGAAAGGGTGCCTTAGGTTTGAGTCAATTGAACCTTTGCCTTCCCTTTATTCAACCGTGACTCCCGAACCCATTTTCTCTTGTTTTCAAAGACCTGGAGTTGTCAAAAAGGGTTTTATTTTATTTTACTTTATTTTTGGGTGACTTGGTACACCAAAACTCCATACCAAGTGGCGACTCCTATTTTTTCTTAAAAACCCTTTTAGACTAAATTTTGGACCCAAATTGTCGCACATTTTTTAAAAGTCCCATTCTTGGTCCTTTTTCATTTATTTTTAAATAAAATCACATCTTTCTTTATAAACACTTTCTTTTTCCATCGCGAAAAAATGGGGCGCGACAGGTGCGGAGTATTTCGATGGACTGCGAGGTCATTCTAGATATGGCCGCGGAGGCACGCCTCGAGCCACCGGTCCAGAAGGGATGGACGAGGTGGACACGTTAGGTTCCGTTGGGAACCTGGGCCCTAGGGGAGGCGTTTAGGGTCGCTTTTATACTTTTGTTTAGCTAGTGGATTACCACTTTCTTTCGTTATTTGGTTGACTGACTAGATTTTTTGGAGCCGGTGCTCATGTGTACATTGGGTTTTGTACCGATTGGAGGTCGGTAATCTGTAAATCTTTTGGTGTGACTTTGTAAATATATGTATATATTTGAGTGGCATTTTGAACTTATCTCTTGTATGTCTTTTGTGCATACGCTTTACGTCCGTACTTTTGCTCATAGTTTGAATAATAAGTATATGTAACGTTCCGATCTATAGACTTGTGCCCCGAAATGGACTCCGTTGGTCAAAGTAGAGCTGGAGAGCAAGAGTGTATGCAATGGGTCAATATGAGGTGACTGACCCTTCGGCGGGTTTCGAAGGTATGCTTTGACCAAAGAATTAATTTCGAGGACGAAATTTTCCTAAGTGGGGGAGATTGTGAGGCCCCAATCAGTTCGTAAGTTGATATTAGGGTTATTCATTATTTCGGTGTGGTGAAGTTAGGGTTAAGGCTAAGGAGGAAACCCTAATCTCGGTTAATATTGAAAACCCTAGTTTATGTATTAGTTTGAAATGGTTAGCAAACTCTAGATTAGCAAACCTCTAGTGTTACAATTTATTAGAAAGCTTAAGTGGAGTTTTATTTATCGCCCGCCTTTTTCTACATTTTCTTTATTAGAAAATTCCCCAGATAATTTTTATTGAGTAAATATAGGTTTTAGATGATTTTTCTAGTATCGGTTAGTTTTTGAGAAATTAAGAACATATATCGGACGTGGGACCCACTAGCGCGGAAAGTTCGGAAAAATTCGGCCAACTAGGTTAAGTTTTGGATACTGGAATTAATTTATCGGGTGTTAAGAGATAAGTAGAGGTTGCAATTTGGATTGATATGAGGGAGACAAGTTAGGTAGGTATTTAATAAAAGGTGACAAGTGTCACCATTTGAGTGGTCTACCCTTGGTCTTACCAATTGACTAATTAAATCAAAAAAATAACCAAAAATTCTCCATTTCTTCTCCCTTGTTGGCCAGCCCTCTCTCTCAAAAAGAAAGGAAGAAACTCTTCAAGTTTTGCTTCCATTGTGCTCCAAATCATCAAAATCAACCATTGAAACTTGAACTTACTCCATAAAACCTCTTCAATTAGTGTTAGTAAGTTGTTTGGTGGAGTGATTTGGAAAGCTAGGAGGACCTCTTGCTCTCTCTCTCTTGTTTCTAAGGTGAGTTGTGAAGAACCACCCTTCTCCTTTAATTGATGCTTAAATCGTGCTTAGTGGTAGTATGAGATGCAAGTTTATGGATTATTTCTTGATTTGTGGTTGAAGTGATGGAGTTTTATTATTTTTGGGGATTTTTCTGTTTTAATATAAGCATGATTGTGTGGCTATCTATGATGATTGGCAATGGTATATAATGACTCTAGGAGGTGGAAAAAGTGATTAATTGCAACCAATTTCTGGTTTGGAAGAAATTTCAGAAAATTAGGGTTCTTGTGGGAGCATTCTGCCCGAATTTTTAGCTCCTAGTTAGAGGCTGAATTGGCCTTGGATTAAAACATGAAAGTTGTAGGGAAAGATATTTTAGAGGAGCCTAAAAAATTTCAGGTCAATCGGAGTAGTGTAGAATGAGAAAAGTCGAAATTACTATTGCTGTTCTGGTTTTACCCGAATGTAAGAACTGCGCCTGTAATTGGTTGTTTTGGCTGGAATTGCTTCCGAATTGGTTGTCGAGGTCTTCTGATGAAATGTAGCCCTGTTTCTTAGCTTTCAGCTGGTTTTGGAATTTTTGGATTCGGACTTGGATAGCCTGATTTATGATGTTTCCGATAGAATGCATTCTGTGAATCTGTTTTTGTGATTCTGGTGTAGTATTTTTCATTTTTGACCTAGTTACCCTCGAAACTGGACTGAGTAGCCTTCTTAAACATTGTAGCCTCTTAAGTCCTGAATATATCTGCAAAATTTCCGATCAAACGGATCTGTGTAGCTCGAGTTATAACCAAAACACTCGCACCTATTTTGTACCCTGAAATTGTGTACGTTTTGAATTTCAGCTTCTGACCGTGTATTTTTCAGTTTTGATCCCGTACGATCTGGGTGTCAACTCCTTCATAAGAAATGTAGATCTTGGTTTTAGCTTCGAAACGGTATAAAGTGCGTCGAAATTCGAGTTCCGTAGCTTCCGTTATGATCAAAACAAGATTGATCGTCAGAACTGCCTTTGATCTGGACAGTTCTGACGGGTACTTTGGTACTCAATATTCGTTCTGTTCTGAATGGATTCAGGTCTTGGCCAAAACATCAAAGTTTTAGCCTTATGTCTCAGGTTTCTAATGCCTTTGGAATTTCCTGATTTAGATTTGTGAGCTGGGAGTTATGGTCCAGAAAACATACCCTGTTCGTTACTATAGAGTGCGAATTTCTGGAACGATTTTCCACACTTTCGACCTATTTCTGTTCAGATCCGGATTTAGGTGTCTTCATGAAAATTGTAGCCCTTTCTCTTAGCTTCGTAACGGTACCTCATGTACCTTGATCCGACATTCCTAGCCTAACTTTTGATCAAAACGGTTTGAGAAGGCAGATTTGGCCATTTCCGTTTGCCGTTCCGCGCGGGCGCGTGCGCCCGTTTTGCCGTTTCCGCACTTGCATGTGCCGATTTTGCTGTTTTGCTTGTTTTAAGTATGTTAGTAGCCGTTTGTGATATATTGTGACCCAATCTTCAATTTCAGACGTTGGTGAGTTAGGCGGAGCCGGTGGGGCCTACTAACTACTACTTGCGGCACGAATTTCGTACTTTTGCTCTTTTGTTCGTTGTGTAAGTATTCAGGCTGCTCTTATGTGTTAGTTGCTTATGTGTTTCGATATGTATGAAAAGGGTACCTAGGCGAGGGTGTACTTTATCGCACTCGACCTAAACCCTAATTTACGCACACATTTGTATATGGCATATGTATATGAATCATTTTGGAACTAAACCCCTTGAGCTTGTGGCTCGGGGTGACTTTTGAGTAAATTTTGTGAAGTTTGTGAGTTTGGGGCCAGATCTCATGACCTAGATGGACTATTCGAGCCGGTTAGGGCTTGGTCGAAGTTAGTCCAACCTGGTTTGAGGTCACCAAGTTTGTGAATCCGGTTAACCGATTATGTGGACCAAGTTTGTGACCCGAACTTGTGAACCAAGCTCAATTTCGTTCGCTCGAGCAAGTTTGTGAGGTGTCTGGCCAGAGAGGGTGATAAGGAGTACGGTGGGAGTACAAGTGAAGTTCTACGGACCATTACTTGTGGTCGACGGAGTGTCGGCAGGAGGTCACACATGGCAAACGATCTGGCTTTGGAGCCACCTGTATCCTTATTATGTGATGTTACTTTTCTGCTTTTGCTTTACTCTTACTGTGCAATTGTTAATATGTGAGATTTACGCTTTTGCCCCTGTTTACTTGCTAAGCATATAGCTTACCCCTTTTCTTTTGTTTTCCTTAGCAGGGGCCGACGCGGGGACTTTTGACACATACACTAGTATAGTTAGGTTTGTTTGTAATAGTCGGACAGCTAGGATGTTTGTTTTTGTTTTGGTGATTTGTATAAGAACCCTCCTTAGGGTCTACCTTCTGATGGTTGTTATTATAATGTATTAAAGTGGTTTGACTCGATACTTTTGAAGATGTAAATAGAATTTTTGGCGGTTGTATATATTATAAATAGTTCTCTTTTGGTTTAATATAATTTTGTTAGCTTTGTGTTTTGAGTCCTGGCGCGAGCTAGGCAGGCGTCCCGCCGATACCCTAGGGTTCGCCCTTGGGAGAAGCGGGGGCGTCACAGGTGGTATCAGAGCGCCTAGGTTAGAGGACTTGGGCAAGTGGGACATACGCGATAGGCACTAGGCATATTTGATTCTTTTAAGCTGAATGATATACTTTAAGCTGAAATGCCGGTGAACTGACGAATTAATATTTTGTAGGTATGTATCCGGGCAGTTCGAGTAGTGCGGGACCTAGTGGCATGGGACCGAGACCTCCGAGTGCGAGGGGCCCAGAGGATCGAGCGCTGCGTAAGCGGGCGATCCGTTATCGGCAGAGACCTGGAGAGCCTTACACTTTGTACTCCCCTTTTGGTCAGGTGTCACACCGACCTTGTAGGTGTTGGTATACGTACAGTTATCCTGACGAGGTCGTCCTGGCAGTGGACGATGAGCGACGCAGCCTGAGTAGTCAGCCAGAGGAGGCCAGAGAGGTTGGCCATGGGCAGGCGATGCGTATTAGGGACTTGGAGCGGGGTCTCCAAGATGAGATGCAGAGGGTGGACGCTTTACGCCGTCAGCTTCAGGACACCCATCAGCACCTCTTCGCTTTGAAGAGGCAGCTGAAGGAGAGGGTGCGGAGTATTTCGATGGACTGCGAGGTCATTCTAGATATGGCCGCGGAGGCACGCCTCGAGCCACCGGTCCAGAGGGGATGGACGAGGTGGACACGTTAGGTTCCGTTGGGAACCTGGGCCCTAGGGGAGGCGTTTAGGGTCGCTTTTATACTTTTGTTTAGCTAGTGGATTACCACTTTCTTTCGTTATTTGGTTGACTGACTAGATTTTTTGGAGCCGGTGCTCATGTGTACATTGGGTTTTGTACCGATTGGAGGTCGGTAATCTGTAAATCTTTTGGTGTGACTTTGTAAATATATGTATATATTTGAGTGGCATTTTGAACTTATCTCTTGTATGTCTTTTGTGCATACGCTTTACGTCCGTACTTTTGCTCATAGTTTGAATAATAAGTATATGTAACGTTCCGATCTATAGACTTGTGCCCCGAAATGGACTCCGTTGGTCAAAGTAGAGCTGGAGAGCAAGAGTGTATGCAATGGGTCAATATGAGGTGACTGACCCTTCGGCGGGTTTCGAAGGTATGCTTTGACCAAAGAATTAATTTCGAGGACGAAATTTTCCTAAGTGGGGGAGATTGTGAGGCCCCAATCAGTTCGTAAGTTGATATTAGGGTTATTCATTATTTCGGTGTGGTGAAGTTAGGGTTAAGGCTAAGGAGGAAACCCTAATCTCGGTTAATATTGAAAACCCTAGTTTATGTATTAGTTTGAAATGGTTAGCAAACTCTAGATTAGCAAACCTCTAGTGTTACAATTTATTAGAAAGCTTAAGTGGAGTTTTATTTATCGCCCGCTTTTTTCTACATTTTCTTTATTAGAAAATTCCCCAGATAATTTTTATTGAGTAAATATAGGTTTTAGATGATTTTTCTAGTATCGGTTAGTTTTTGAGAAATTAAGAACATATATCGGACGTGGGACCCACTAGCGCGGAAAGTTCGGAAAAATTCGGCCAACTAGGTTAAGTTTTGGATACTGGAATTAATTTATCGGGTGTTAAGAGATAAGTAGAGGTTGCAATTTGGATTGATATGAGAGAGACAAGTTAGGTAGGTATTTAATAAAAGGTGACAAGTGTCACCATTTGAGTGGTCTACCCTTAAGACCACTATTCATGGTCTTACCAATTGACTAATTAAATCAAAAAAACAACCAAAAATTCTCCATTTCTTCTCCCTTGTTGGCCGGCCCTCTCTCTCAAAAAGAAAGGAAGAAACTCTTCAAGTTTTGCTTCCATTTTGCTCCAAATCATCAAAACCAACCATTGAAACTTGAACTTACTCCATAAAACCTCTTCAATTAGTGTTAGTAAGTTGTTTGGTGGAGTGATTTGGAAAGCTAGGAGGACCTCTTGCTCTCTCTCTCTTGTTTCTAAGGTGAGTTGTGAAGAACCACCCTTCTCCTTTAATTGATGCTTAAATCGTGCTTAGTGGTAGTATGAGATGCAAGTTTATGGATTATTTCTTGATTTGTGGTTGAAGTGATGGAGTTTTATTATTTTTGGGGATTTTTCTGTTTTAATATAAGCATGATTGTGTGGCTATCTATGATGATTGGCAATGGTATATAATGACTCTAGGAGGTGGAAAAAGTGATTAATTGCAACCAATTTCTGGTTTGGAAGAAATTTCAGAAAATTAGGGTTCTTGTGGGAGCATTCTGCCCGAATTTTTAGCTCCTAGTTAGAGGCTGAATTGGCCTTGGATTAAAACATGAAAGTTGTAGGGAAAGATATTTTAGAGGTGCCTACAAAATTTCAGGTCAATCGGAGTAGTGTAGAATGAGAAAAGTCGAAATTACTATTGCTGTTCTGGTTTTACCCGAATGTAAGAACTGCGCCTGTAATTGGTTGTTTTGGCTGGAATTGCTTCCGAATTGGTTGTTGAGGTCTTCTGATGAAATGTAGCCCTGTTTCTTAGATTTCAGCTGGTTTTGGACTTTCTGGATTCTGACTTGGATAGCCTGATTTATGATGTTTCCGCTAGAATGCGTTCTGTGAATCTGTTTTTGTGATTCTGGTGTAGTATTTTGCATTTTTGACCTAGTTACCCTCGAAACTGGACTGAGTAGCCTTCTTCAACATTGTAGCCTCTTAAGTCCTGAATATATCTGCAAAATTTTCGATCAAACGGATCTGTGTAGCTCGAGTTATAACCAAAACACTCGCACCTATTTTGTACCCTGAAATTGTGTACGTTTTGAATTTCAGCTTCTGACCGTGCATTTTTCCATTTTGATCCCGTATGATCTGGGTGTCAACTCCTTCATAAGAAATGTAGATCTTGGTTTTAGTTTCGAAACGGTATAAAGTGCGTCAAAATCCGAGTTCCGTAGCTTCCGTTATGATCAAAACAAGATTGATCGTCAGAACTGCCTTTGATCTGGACAGTTCTAATGGGTACTTTGGCACTCAATTTTCGTTCTGTTCTGAATGGATTCAGGTCTTGGCCAAAACATCAAAGTTTTAGCCTTATGTCTCAGGTTTCTAATGCATTTGGAATTTCCTGATTTAGATTTGTGAGCTGGGAGTTATGGTCTAGAAAACATACCCTGTTCGTTACTATAGAGTGCAAATTTCTGGAACGATTTTCCATACTTTCGACCTATTTCTGTTCAGATCCGGATTTAGGTGTCTTCATGAAAATTGTATCCCTTCCTCTTAGCTTCGCAACGATACCTCATGTACCTTGATCCGACATTCCTAGCCTAACTTTTGATCAAAACGGTTTGAGAAGGCAGATTTGGCCATTTCCGTTTGCCGTTCCGCGCGGGCGCGTGCGCCCGTTTTACCGTTTCCGCACTTGCATGTGCCGATTTTGCCGTTTTTCTTGTTTTAAGTATGTTAGTAGCCATTTGTGATATATTGTGACACAATCTTCAATTTCAGGCGTTGGTGAGCTAGGTGGAGCCGGTGGGGCCTACTAGCTACTCATCGCGGCACGGATTTCGTACTTTTGCTCTTTTGTTCGTTGTGTAAGTATTTAGGCCGCTCTTATGTGTTAGTTACTTATGTGTTTCGATATGTATGAATAGGGTACCTAGGCGAGGGTGTACTTTATCGCACTCGACCTAAACCCTAATTTACGCACACATTTGTATATGACATATGTATATGAATCATTTTGGAACTAAACCCCTTGAGCTTGTGGCTCGGGGTGACTTTTGAGTAAATTTTGTGAAGTTTGTGAGTTTGGGGCCCGATCTCATGACTTAGATGGACTATTCGAGCCGGTTAGGGCTTGGTT
Organism: Coffea eugenioides; assembly: GCF_003713205.1. Lineage (NCBI taxonomy): Eukaryota > Viridiplantae > Streptophyta > Magnoliopsida > Gentianales > Rubiaceae > Coffea > Coffea eugenioides. The sequence continues at coordinate 10,193 of NW_020864817.1, forward strand.
GAAGTTAGTCCAACCTGGTTTGAGGTCACCAAGTTTGTGAATCCGGTTCACCGATTATGTGGACCAAGTTTGTGACCCAAGCTTGTGAACCAAGCTCAATTTCGTTCGCTCGAGCAAGTTTGTGAGGTGTCTGGCCAGAGAGGGTGATAAGGTGTACGGTGGGAGTACAAGTGAAGTTCTACGGACCATTATTTGTGGTCGACGGAGTGTCGGCAGGAGGTCACACATTGCAAACGATCTGGCTTTGGAGCCACCTGTATCCTTATTATGTGATGTTACTTTTCTGCTTTTGCTTTACTCTTACTGTGCAATTGTTAATATGTGATATTTACGCTTTTGCCCCTGTTTACTTGCTAAGCATATAGCTTACCCCTTTTCTTTTGTTTTCCTTAGCAGGGGCCGACGCGGGGACTTTTGACACATACACTAGTATAGTTAGGTTTGTTTGTAATAGTCGGACAGCTAGGATGTTTGTTTTTGTTTTGGTGATTTGTATAAGAACCCTCCTTAGGGTCTACCTTCTGATGGTTGTTATTATAATGTATTAAAGTGGTTTGACTCGATACTTTTGAAGATGTAAATAGAATTTTTGGCGGTTGTATATATTATAAATAGTTCTCTTTTGGTTTAATATAATTTTGTTAGCTTTGTGTTTTGAGTCCTGGCGCGAGCTTAGGCAGGCGTCCCGCCGATACCCTAGGGTTCGCCCTTGGGAGAAGCGGGGCGTCACACTCAGTCTCTCCTCCAGACGTCACTCCCGTTTCTTTCTTAGCCTTCTCTGTTTTTCTCTCTACCTCCGCTCTCTCTCACTCTCTTCTTCCTCTCAGCCGTCACACACTCTTTATCTGCTCTCCCTTTTTCTTTCCGCCGTCACCCTTTTTTCTTCTTGCCTTTCCTCAACCGTCACACCAGATTTTTCTTGCCTTCCCCAGATCCTCTCTTTGCTAGCCTTTTATACCCCCTAACCCTTGGCTAGACGATGGGATGAAGCTCCTTGCTTCATCTCCTTTGAGAACCGTTTGATGGTTCTTAATGCCCAAGGCAATTGAAATTTTTTAGATTGAAGCCAGATGATTGTACTATAACAATCCAACGGAGCCAAAAATGAGAAAATTTGACGAGGGATAGCTGGAGAAAAATGCAGCTGCAACCCTGTTTCTATATTAGCCGAAGCAAAAAAAAATTGAAGGAAATGGCGCGCGTGCCTGCGCGTGGGTTTTTTTTTTTTTTTTTTAACAAATAAATAACAAACTTTCATAAATTGAATCTAAAAAATTTAAAGCATATTTTTGTGAACAATTTCTTTTTCCAATAAATTTTAATAAAAATTAAGAGACTAATGAGCAAAAATGAATAATAATTATCATTTAATAATAATAAATAAAGCTAAATTAAAATTTTGATATCTGAAATGCTAAAAATGTCTAAAAACAAAACCTACGGGATTAATAAAATAAAAATAGATAATAATAATCACCAATAAAAATAAAATAAAGAATAAAAATAGAAATAAATTAAAAAATTTGATGTTTACAACTTGCCCCTTTTTGTCTGAGTTCGGAAGAAAGTCGAGACAAAGACGTAGACACCAAATACTTACCAGTAGTTATTCTGCCTTGAACTGAAAACATGAAAATGTAAAAGTTCAGTTGGTGAGATAATACCCGATCCCAACGAGGTATAAATGGTCAGCGGGATAAAACCTGGTCCTGCCGAGATTAGAAAACACGTTAGTAGGTTGGATCCAATGCTAACGGATATGAATAAAATGGCACATGTTAGTGAGTTGTACTCGATGCTAATGGTGAAAAGGAAAAAAATATGTTAAAATGGTCAGTAGGATGCAACCCAAGCCTGCCGAGGTTGGCGGGATAAAATCCGGTCCCAACATGATATAAATAGTCAGCGGGATGATACCCGGTCCTGCCATTCATTGGTCAGCGGGATGATATCCGGTCCTGCCACTCATTTCAACTCCAACTGAGATTCCAACTCGATAAAACGGTTAGTGGGATACTCCCAAACCTACCGATATTCCAACTTCAACAACCAAATCCAAACGGTTAGTGGGATACTCCCAAACCTATCGAGATTCCAACTTCAACTCAATAAAACGATCAGTGGGATATTCCCAAACCTACCAAAATTTCAACTCCAACTCAATAAAACGGTCAGTAGGACATACCCAAACCTGTTGAAATTTCAACTCCAACTGAGATTCCAACTCGATAAAACGGTTAGTGGGATACTCCCAAACCTACCGATATTCCAAGTTCAACAACCAAATCCATCATGACAAACGGTTAGTGAGATACTCCCAAACCTACCGAGATTTCAACTTCAATTCAATAAAACGGTTAGTGGGATACTCCAAAATCTGCCAAAATTTCAACTCCAACTCAATAAAACGGTCAGTGGGACATACCTAAACCTGCCGAAATTTCAACTCCAATTGAGATTCTAACTCGATAAAATGGTTAGTGGGATACTCTCAAGTCTACCGATATTCCAACTTCAACAACCAAATCCATCATGACAAATGGTTAGTGGGATACTCCAAACCTACCGAGATTTCAATTTCAACTCAATAAAACGGTTAGTGGGATACTCCCAAACCTGCCAAAATTTCAACTCCAACTCAATAAAACGGTTAGTAGGACATACCCAAACTTGCCGAAATTTCAACTCCAACTGAGATTCCAACTCGATAAAACAGTTAGTGGGATACTCCCAAACCTACCGATATTCCAAGTTCAACAACCAAATCCATCATGACAAACGGTTAGTGAGATACTCCCAAACCTACCGAGATTTCAACTTCAACGCAATAAAACGGTTAGTGGGATACTCCAAAACCTGCCAAAATTTCAACTCCAACTCAATAAAACGGTCAGTGGGACATACCTAAACCTGCCGAAATTTCAACTTCAACTGAGATTCTAACTCGATAAAATGCTTAGTGGGATACTCTCAAACCTACCGATATTCCAACTTCAACAACCAAATCCATCATGACAAATGGTTAGTGGGATACTCCAAACCTACCGAGATTTCAATTTCAACTCAATAAAACGGTTAGTGGGATACTCCCAAACCTGCCAAAATTTTAACTCCAACTCAATAAAACGGTTAGTAGGACATACCCAAACTTGCCGAAATTTCAACTCCAACTAAGATTCCAACTCGATAAAACAGTTAGTGGGATACTCCCAAACCTACCGATATTTCAATTTCAACAACCAAATCCATCATGACAAATGGTTAGTGGGATACTCCCAAGCCTGCCGAGATTTTAATTTCAACTCAATAAAATGGTCAGTGGGATACTCCCAAACCTGCCAAAATTTCAACTCCAATTCAATAAAACGGTTAGTGGGATATTCCCAAACCTACCGATATTCCATTTTCAACAACCAAATCCAACTCGATAAATAGTTAGTGGGATACTCCCAAACCTACCGATATTTCATTTTCAACAACCAAATCCAACTCGATAAATAGTTAGTGGGATACTCCCAAACCTACCGATATTTCATTTTCAACAACCAAATCCAACATGATAAACTGGTAGTCGGATACTCCCAACCCTATCGATATTTCATTTTCAAAAATAGAATCCAACTTGATAAACGGTTAGTGGAATACTCCCAAACCTACCAATATTCCAAATCTAACAGGATAAAATGGTTAATGGTCAGTGGGATACAACCCAAGCTTGACGAAATTCCAAATCTAACAGGATAAAATAGTCAGTGGGATACAACTCAAGCCTGCCAAGATTTCATTGGTCAATAAAAATTAAATGTGATTGTCAAGAAGGGGGGTAAAAGGATGCGCGGCGGACGCGGAGACTTTACCAATAAGAAATTAAATTTGATTTTTCAAGAAACAAGAAATTAAATTTGATTTTTTGATTTTTGATATTTTTTTGATTTTTGATTTTTGATCTTTGAGATTTTTGATCTTTTGATTTTTTTTGGGATTTTTGATTTTTGAGAGAATCTTTTCAAAAATAATTTACCCCAATGTAGGGCCCTTTTTCTTCTTTCTTCTTTCTTCTCTTTTCCGGTATCGGCTTTCCACATCACTCGGTGCTTCTTCATCAATTTCAGCCATGAATAGTTGCACAGGGGGCTTACCAAAGTACAACATGCACTTAAATTTCCTCTTTTTTTTTTTTAATTGATGCACCCATTACTCATGTAAAGAGCAGCATGATTGATTCAAAAATATCTTACTTGACTTTTGGACAAAAATCCTCAAATGTATTGCAAAAATTTTGCCCTAGTGTGGGCTTATTTTGTGAAATCTTACAAATAAAATTTTTACCCCAGTGTGGACTCATTTGATTGCAAAATTTTGTTTGGATGATTCTCCCTTTATTTGAACAAAGTAAGAAACTGCGTTTCCTAAGATCTAGGAAATAATCACATACCAACATATAATGTGAAGAAAATTAAAAGTCTTGCTTAAATTCATACGGCAAATTTCATGATGAATCTTTCAAAATAATACCAAATTACAAAAGATTTCTTCCTCATTTTAGCATCGATGCGTAGGGTAATGGGTCACCACTTCTTGTTAGCTCATCTTTCAGGACCAATCAAGTGGGTGTTATTTCTGATTTTGAGGTGGCTAAAAAATGAGAGGCTAAGATCTGTCTTATTCTTGTGCCCAAATTGTATGTAACCCATTTAATATCACATCTTAGTGAAAGCAAATAGTTTGTCACCCTTATTTCTTAAGAAAACTTAGTCAACATATAAACTTTATAAGCTTGTAACATATAGGTAGAAACGATAGCTAAATGTGAAAACAGGTTATAGCCTTATGATCACGAATGACTGATGGATTTCTTAGGAGCATAATCCTTATTTCGAGTTGTTATGAAGGATAAGTCAGCGATGAATTTTATGAGCTTGTAATGTGGCTTGAAAACGATAGTTAAAGAAATAAGATTTTCAAGGACATTGCACTGAAGATCGCATTTTTCCTCAAAATTGCCCCCATTTTGTACTCAAAGATCTTGGACTTTGTTCGACTTTTATCATCACTCAACAGGGACTTGCAACATCGAATCTTTTTGCATTTTCTTTGCATTTATTTTGCTTGTTTTTTTTCTTCTAAAGGCGTTCTTGCGGGTTTTCACATGATGAGTAGTGTCAAGCTCACATCTAATCAATTCAGAAATATATCTAAAAAAAATTTCTGGCATCAGTATATGAGCATCACTTGCCAATTAATTAGAAAATTTCTTGACAGAGATATTGCAAAAAACAGAAGTCAGGACTTTTGCCTTTTGTAATGGGGCCTGGTGGGGTGCTTAGAAAAGTTAAGATTTGAAAGCAGATTTTAAAAGTGGTTTAAATGATCTGAGATCGCATTTTTGTGCCAATCCTATTTTAGGGTTAAATCAAAACTTGCCCCAGTTTATTCTCAATTGAGGTTCTTTTCTCTTTCATTTCCTTTTTTTTGGCCTTCTGCCATGCCTTTGAACTTTTCAAAATTTGCCCCAGTTTATACTTAACCGAGGTTCTTTTTTCTTTCATTTCTTTTCTTTGGACTTTTGCCATTCCTTTGAACTTTTCAAAATTTGCCCCAGTGTGGGGTTTGCGATTCTCAGGGGTTGCCAAACGAAATGATCATTCTGAAGGTTCAAAAGGGGTAACTAGGGATATAATGTTTGATTGAAAAAGAAGAGGGCCTGACTTTTTATTCCGTTCCTTACATTAACTCTGAAAGGAAACTTTCATTAATACGAAATTTCTTGCATGTATCTAAATTAATTGATTGAGGAAGACTCCTGTTCATCCATATCTGTGAAACATAAGTGATCCGTCGGACAAATACTCCTCCTTTTTCTTTTTCTTTTTTTCAAAATTGAAGCCCAGATATTAATAGTAGAATCAAATTTCCCTAATTTGTGATTCCTTCTCTTCTTTTTAGCATTTTTGCCTTTTCTCTTTTTTTTTTTTGTAAAATTCTCCAATCTCCTTCCCTAATGTGGGGTGTGATCATTAGTACTTTTGAAAAGAACCATCCATTTTAGCTCAAATAAGGATGCAAGGGATAAATAGTGTTTAAGTTGTAGAAACAATGGCCAAAGTATCATTCTTACGCCTCATGACAACTAAAGTAAAGAATAGCTTATTGAGAATCCATTCTCTTTTGATATTTGAAAGTTTTCCCAATGTAGGATAGTGATCATTAAGGCTCTTATTTGAGACGAAATTATTCCTTTAAAGGCTCAAATGAGAGAGCAAATAATAAAAGCTATATAGATAGAGAAACGAATGCTTGATGTATCATTCCAAATTTTCAAAACAAATAAGAATAATGTACATTTTTGCTTTCATTTAGATGTGGATTGAATCTGATTAGACACAGTGGACATTTTTCAAGCAAACATTGCCCCAATTTGTAATTTATCAAACAATGTGACTGATTTTTTGGGGGGCTAATAGAAGTGGGCAAAATATGAATTGTACAGTGAATGAGAAAAAGGTATTGCATTGGGTCCTTCAAGACAGACCAATCAGTTTGAGTGGCTTTTTTTAATTCCGAGCACTCTTATTGTATAGCTCAGATTACCAATCTAGTGTACGTAAAGATTTTAAAAAGCATACACTTGTGAATTTTCAGGCTAGAGGTTGAAAAAATCTCAATTTAGTCTTATTTCTTAAAATTCATCATGAAATACCTCAAATAGCCAATAAAGAATGAAATATACATGATTATATACAAAACAATAATTGTCTAAATGAAAAACTTTATTGTCGAAAAAGTTTGAAACAAAATTTCTTGTTCAATTATAATACAAATGAGAAGAGAAAAACTTCTAAAGAGCTCCACATATACACACTTTTTGTCTCCTTTTCTTTTGGAACAAAAATGCATTAACAAATCAGAAATTTTTTCTTGACAAACAATTATGAAGTCTCTTAGATGCTTTAGCCTAGCGCTTCCAGATAGATCCTTCATGTTTTCATTGTAGGGTTTGCCCAAGAATCAAGTAATACTTGTAATTTTCAAACTTTATTAGATCAAAAATTGTTATCAGATATAGAAAAATATTTTCACCTTATTGAAACATCTTTTATAAATCCAGGGGAGGGGAAAAAATAAAAGAGAAAATACCCAAAGTTAGTAAGTAAAATTGTAAAATCGATATGCATGTCCTATGGGGGAGCCCTTTTATACCAAGGGTAGGCCTAGCATGAAAAATGCAATTCTCTGGGGTAAGCACTATACAATACCTGATGAATCCGACCACCTTATTGAGTGAAAAATACTTTGAAAAATTTGGCCAATTGGAGTGAGAAAAGACATTTGTTCGAAAATGAGGACAAAGTCCGAATGGATTGCTTGCTTTGATCAACACATAAAATGATGTGTAAAAGAATCTACTCTTGAAAGGATTGTAATGTCTCGACTAGTTTATTCAGTGAACCTTAGACCGAAACCCTAAAAGAGGATAAACGGGTCAAATGGATCGGATGAAATTGATGATTTATCTAAAAATTTGATTGGATCACCCTAAAAAAGAGTAAATTGGTCAAATGAATGATTTATTAAAAAATGACTAGATTGTCTTAAAAATGAATGAATTGATAAAATAAATTGGATGAATTTCATGATTTATTCAAAATTGGTTAAATCACCCTAAAAATGGGTAAACTGGCCAAACAGATTATTTGAAATTGATAATTTATTCAAAATTGACCGGATTGACATAAAAATGAATAAACTGATCAAATGAATTGAATGAAATTGATGATTTATTCAAAATTGACCGGATTGACCTAGAAATAGATAAATGGATAAAATGAGTTGGATGAAATGAATAAATTGATCAAATGGATTGAATGAAATTGAAGGTGTAGACACCAAATTTTTTATTTTTAACTTTATTCGTTTAATTAATTTAATTTTAGCTTTATTTGTTTCAATTTTAGGGTTTTCATTTTTTATTTTTATTTTATTTTGTTATTTATTATTTTTTTATTTTATTTTGTTCTAGTTTATTTTTGTCTTCATATTAAATTTCAGAAAAAAAACAAAAAGGAAAAGGGAAAAAGTAAAAAATGACAAGTGGGGAGGCATGCATTAGGACAAGTGTCCCCTTTATGTATTGGACAACTAAGCACTTAAGGGATTAGATGTTAGACACTTGGAGGCCTAAGATTTGAAGGAAAAGAAAAAAAAAGAAAAAAGAAAGGAAGGGGCGGCGAGAGATTTTTGGAGAGAAAGAGAGACAGCTTGAGGGGGTTTTGAAGACGGCTGGGGGAAAAAGGAAAAACCGAGAGCTGAGGGTTTCGTCTGAGAGATTGGGGGTAACGGCGGAAAAGAAAAGGGGAGAGGACTGATGGCTAGAGAGAAACCAAGCAAAAGCAAGGAGCTTTTGTGGCGACCCCACTTCCCCCTAAGGCGAACCAGAGGGTTGGCGGGCCGTCTGCCTAACTCTCGCCAGGACTCACGCAAGAAATCTAGCCCAAATCCTTCCGAAGTATAGCCTAAATTATTACAGTATTGATCCTCCAAAATAGACCAATAACTAAGACCACATTAACTTCAGAGATAACAGCACTTTAAGATAGCGACTCGTCGATTCTTAAATACCTTACGCGTTACAAACCACGGAATAAAGTCAAACAATCCCATTTAACAAATTCATACAAGCCAAATACATTCTTACAAGCTAAGTAACAAATTTACACAAGCCACATAACCAATCTAGGGTTTACACTTTTCCAGCTTCAAGTGCAACCCGAAACAAAACTACATTGTTTAATCCGAAATACATTAATAACAAGTAAAGTAGATTTCAGGCCTTTCTCATATGCCAGAACCTGTCAAGGAAAACAAAATAATGTGGGGTGAGCTAAACCTCAGTGGTGCCCCAAAACATGCAATTACATAAGACAAGTTGTGGCGACCCCACTTTCCCCTAAGGCGAACCAGAGGGTTGGCGGGCCGTCTGCCTAACTCTCACCAGGACTCACGCAAGCAATCTAGCCCAAATCCTTTCGAAGAATAAACTAAGTTGTTACAACACCGTTTCCTTCCAGATAAACTGATAACTAAATCCTCATTAACTTCAAAGATAACAACATTTATAAGATAGCCAATCGACGGCTCTTAAACACTTCACGCGTTACTTACGAGGATTAAAGCCATACCATCCCAAAAACATATAATTTTACACAACAAAAATATATACACACCAGCCAAATGACAAAATTAGGGTTTACACATTTTCCAGCTTCAAGTGGCAAACCAAAATAGAAGATACAATGTTTAACTCAAACTACATGCATAAAAGTGAAATTAGATTTCAAGTCTTGCTCAAGTGCCAGGACCTGTCAAGGAAAACAAATGAACGTGGGGTGAGCTAAAGCTCAGTGGTGCCCCAAAACATGCAATTAAATAAAATCAAACACGTATTGATTTCAACTGAATTAAACAACTAGGAAAGCGCATAACAGTACAAAGTAGGATACGGGGGCTCTCAGGAGCCATTTTCCGCGCTTGATCAAAATTTACCGTAGTTGACCCTCCGTCAACTCTCACTACTTACGGTCCATGTAGAACTCCTTATTTTACTTAACTTCGGCCACCGATCATACCCCAGCTCCGGGCCCGCACGACAAAATAAATGAGAGCGGTAGTACTCAAGTATACCCTAGGGACTGGTCGAGGAATTCATCCAGCGACGTTATGTCCAACACGTGGTTACCAGGTCAGGATAAGAGGCCCTCCTACCCTTAAGGTGTGGTACATTCCCCTGCCTGGTGATTTAGTACTTGAGATAGGATAAGAGGCCCTCCCACCCTCAGGTCTGGTACATTCCCCTACTCAGTACTTAGCAAGTATTCCAAGGTTTTAGCACTTGAGATAGGATAAGAGGCCCTCCCACCCTCAGGTGTGGTACATTCCCCTACTCAGTACTTAGCAAGTATTCCAAGGTTTTAGCACTTGAGATAGGATAAGAGGCCCTCCCACCCTCAGGTGTGGTATATTCCCCTACTCAATGCTTAGCAAGTGCAAGCAAGCTATTTCACGAAAATATTTCAAGCAAGTCACCACTCGAAAGAACTAGTGCGATAAAGTACACACTGCCCACTTCGATGGATCAGAAAAACCATTTTCTGATTATCACATATCAAGTCAAGAAAGCACTTTAATCAAGTAGGCGTGGAACAAGCAGGGACACTCACCATGAGTGAAGTTCAAAGGTCAAGCTGGGATTCAAAATTCCACGTCCTTGCTATACCCTAGAAAACCAAGTTTTTAAGCACTATAAGTTTTCTGTTCAAATTCTAGGTATATATAAATATAAAAGGTTATCTGGTATATTACTAGTTTATTTTCTCGAAATAATTCGACAATCCACTTAGGATAAAACTTAGTAAAAGTAGTGAATTGTTTCATATGGCTTTCTTTATAACACTTTTCTTCTATAGGGCAAACTAGAGCCAAATCAATTTGTACAAGTTTTCTTGCCGAACACGTTTTCTATATCTTTTATTTGAAATTATTTAAATCTAATGTTTTTAACAAATTTCCTTTAAAACAATTGGTCAAGGATAATTTTGTGAAAAACTTAAAGTTTGGAAGTTAATGCAATTATTTATTAAAGGTGAAACACTAGTTTAAATAAAGAAAAGAATTAACAAATCGGCAAGGTTTTAAAAGTCCCGATATCTAGATTTGAATATTAACGTACTATACTCAATGTATATAACTTGATATTAAGGCAAAATATTCCCACAAAGCTTGATTTAAAAGTATTCGAATTCAAGGGACCAAAACGGACTTCACGATTCCAATTCATTTGCACATTATATTCCAAGTCGCCAAAATAGCAAAAACACAATTCAAACATCAATTTCACTAGGGCTTCATCAATCATTAGCCCTAGGTCTCAACAGATTCAATTCTAATCAAAATCAACCAAAGGAAGTCCAAAGTATTAAAACAATTCCAAATCACAAATCGTGGACCTTCCAAATGCATTTTGGCCAAACCACTTAAACAATTCCACCAAGAATTTAACCCTTGCAAAAATTACTCAAATGGCCAAGAGCTTCATCAATCATTAGCTCTTGACAACAATCAATCACTTCCAACCACAATTCAACCAGAATTCAACTCAAAACAAAGAGGAAAGTCACGGCTAACTTAACTCTTAACTAACTCTAGAAATTTAGATTACCACAATAGCCTTTCACTAGGCTCAATGTCATTCACACACAAGACAATCTTAGCATGTAAGCTTCACTTGAACTTCAGAAATTCAAATCACAAATAGGCCAAATATTCGCTCCAAGTCAAAATTCATTTCCCTGAAGAAACATGACATTCAAGCAAGACAGCCTACTTTGAGGAGTCACGGACAGCAGTACACATGGAGTAAAAATATGAAATTTCTACAGAACAAAGGCCCATGATTCTAGTTTCAAATGCCACTGACAGCACCTCAATCAGATTTTCCTACACCAAGATATAAGCATTTTGCTGAGACTGGTCAGTGAAATCCGAAAATCTGGAAACTCATTTTTCAATTGTGAAAAACTCCTTTTTCTCTTTTAAAACCATAAAACTTTTATTCAAACCATCCATACATCTAAGTATGACATTCATACCAGCATCTACCAAGGCAAATAACGCTTAATTCCAGTAAATGGTTCAGCCAAGAAATCATATATATACCAATCTGTCATCAGCTAAGTATGACGGTCATCAATTGGCAATTCAACGTACAATTACTTCCTTAATTTCTCCTTTGTTAACACTAACTTGACATGCAGAGGATGGTTATTAAGCTACAGAGTATCTTTAGCAGTGGTATATAAAGTTTACGGCCAAGGAAGTCGAAGGGCAAAGCTGGTCCAGGTTCTAATCCTCTCCCTCAACCATGTTTTCAACTCTAACAGCAACCAGTTTTAAAACACAACTTTTCTCCAATAATCCCCTCAGATTAAATACAAGTCTTTCATGCAGGATGAAATCAAGACATTATACAATATTTTACAGCTTAGTACAGAATTTTAGAACCAAAATTCACAATAGGAAACTGGTAGCTCTTCATTTATTGTTCTCGGATGAAGCTGAGAAATTTCCAGCAACTTCTTATCAAGATTTGTACATCCAAAATTCCAGCACTTGGTTGGTCATTAATTTGGATTTTTCTTGGCTAAATCTTTGTATTTTGTACTCAAAACTAACATGCATGACTAATTAATGGAATTACTATCAGTTCTAGTTTAAATCAAGTTCGAACAGCAACTTTTATCATCCACAATTCCAAAATTTTGTTCAACCATTCTCGGATGACATGCATGCGGCAGATTTTTGTTTCATTCAAATTTCTGGTTTACACACAGCCAATTAATCTCATGCAGGGCTTAATCATCCAGTATTTAGTTAGTTAAACACACAACCAAGTGAGAATCAAACACTTTCTAGCAGATTTCATACTAAAATACCCATACAATTCCCAAAACAACTCTATCGGCTAAGCTGGAAAATTGGTTTAACAATCCAGCAACATCCAATAAAATTTTCCAGCCATACAACCGAATTCCTAGCCATAAAGATCACATGCAAGACCAAATAACAAACTATCTATCAGATTGGATCCAAAATCAAGTTCAAATGTCATCAAAAATCACCATTTAACCAGAAATTCATCCCAATTCTCTCGGTTGACATGCATGCAACCAGATTTTGGTATTCCTTCAATTCCTGCTTAATCCAAGTTAATTAGCTTCATGAAAAACACAATCATCTAGCTATTAATTAACTAAACACACAACTAAGCTCGGATCATCACAAAGTAACAAGTTAAAGCTGAAATTTCCAGCTCAAGCTCTCGGTAAATTCCAATTCCTTCACAACCAGATTTCTTGCAACTTAATTTGTCGTCCAACCCACAACCCCACATGCATGCTTATAAACAGCTTTATCAACCCATAATCAACTAGTTTAATTAGTTAGTGATTAGTTACTTAATCAACAATGCAAACTCAGATTATCCAGAGTTACACAGATTAGCTCGGCATTAATCCAAAACAGTCTCGGCAAACCCACATTCAGCGCACATCAGGTTTCTTTTCTTTTCTAGATCATCATCCAACGCATAAATTCAACATGCATGCTCCTAATTAGCTCAATCAACCTCTAATCAGGTGTTCTAGATCCAAAATTTACCTCAACAGCAGGCTTAGCTTACGCACAAGGGAACTGAAATTTTTGCCCTCGGCTCGCGCGCGACTAGGGTGTTGGTTCGCTTGGCTGTGGCAGACGGTGGAGCTGGTGGTTGTTGCGGCTGGAAAATTGATTGCAGCTGGTAGAAATGGAAGTGCAGAATGGGTGGGACTTACGCACAGCTTTTCCTTTCCTTCCTCAGACTTACGGACAGCAGCAGAGTCGCTGTAGCTCACGGATTGCAGCTCTCGGATGAAGCTGCTGCTCACCCTCCCGCTCACACTCTCTCTCTCTGTCGATACTCATGGGTGAAGGTGGAATGCGGTGGTGGTTTGTGATACAGAAATGAAGAGGAAGAAGGATGGATGCCGCGGTTTTGAGAGGGAGGTTGAGTGTTTGTGAGGGTTGAGTGTTTAGATGGTGAAGTTGTGCATTGGCCGAAAGAGTGGTGAGGAGTGATGTTGTCCGGAAATTGGTTCTTGTTTTGCATGGTAGTTTTTGTGAGGTTGTGAGGGTAGTTTAGTCTTTGCATCTCTTCCTGAAACCCACTTAAGTCCTTAATTCTAACTTAACTCCAAAAATTTATTTCGAATATAAATTAAACTCCTAATAATACACTAATCTTGCAAGGCTTCAATTATCGTAATTTCATGTCTTAAGTATGTTTAGTAACTTGTGTCATGTTTATCTATAATTTGTTGATTGCATCTTAATACTAATGTTTCTATTAACCTTTATCATTATTAACGATTAAAGTTTAGCTATCGGAATTTGGAAGAATTAATTATTAACTAAACGAAATAATTTTACCTTCGAAATATTAATTTAATATAATAAAGCCAAGGAATTTAATAGTTTAGCACAAATTATATTATTTTGCACATGAAAATTATTTTTACGTACTTATTTAAAAACAATTAGATTAAATGCTAAAATTTATTAAAGAATTGGAAGTGCAAATTAAATATGCAATGATATTTGTATATATATTTTCAGGGTTCTCACACAAGTAGCAAATATTGATTTCAACTAAAGTAAACGATTAGGAAAGCGTATAACAGCACAAGGTAGGATACAGGCGCTCTCAGGAGCCATTCTCCACGAACTTGATCAAAATTTTCCGTAGTTGACCCTCCGTCAACTTTCACTACCTACGGTCCATGTAGAACGCCACTTCACACCAGTTCCTACCTCTATTCATACCCCTGTCCCGGGTCCGCACACCAAAAATGATAGTGATAATACTCGAGTACACCCTTTTATAAACTAGTCGAGGGATTCACCCAACGACGTCACAGACTAGTCGAGGGATTTACCCAACGACGTCACAAACTAGTCGAGGGATTTACCCAACGACGTCACAACACTTGAGATATTCACGAAAACATTTCACACAAGTCACCACTCGAACGGCTAGTGTGATAAAGTACACACTGCTCACTTCGATGGATCAAAAATCACTTTACAATTATCATATATCGAGTCAAGAAAGCACTGTAACCAAATAGTCATAAAACAAGCAGGGACACTCACCAAGAGTGAAACTCAGATGTCAAGTTGGGAATCGAAATCCGCGTCCTCGCTAAATCCTAGAAAACCAAGTTTTAAGAACTATAAGTTTTCTATTCAAATTCTAGGTATATAAATATAAAAGGTTATCTGGTATATTACTAGTTTATTTCCTCGAAATAATTCGACAATCCACTTAGGATTAAACTTAGTAAAAGTAGTAAATTGTTTCATATGGCTTTCTTTATAATACTTTTCTTTCTCAAAGTGCCACTAGTACTTTTTTTTTTATTTAAAGTAAGTTTTCTTGCCGAACAGGTTTTCTACGCTTTTTAGTTAAAATTATTAAAATCTCGTATTTTGTCAATTTTCCTCTAGACATCTAGCCAGGGACAAATTTTAAGGAAAGAAAAGGAGGTAAAACAAGACTTAGGGTTTTAGAAACTAGTGAAGTCGTTTTCTAGAAGTAATAAGGTTAGTTTAAGCTAAAGGAAGAAATATCGAGTCGGCAAAGTTTAGAAAATTTCTACACAAGACTTTCTAACGTTAACGTACAATACCAAGTTTTATCGTTCGATACTAGGGCGAAGATATATTTAAATAGCTTGCTTAAAACTTTCTCAAGTTCACAGGACCAACACGGATTTCTTACGATTCCGATTCACAAGCACATAATATTTCAGATTTGTCAATATAGCAAACTCACATTTCAAATAGAAATCTCACTAGGGCTTCGTCAATCATTAGCCCTAGGTTTCAACAGATTCATTTCTGATCAAAATTTAAACAAATGACCAAGGCTTCGTCAATCATTAGCTCTTGGTATCCAACAGGCTCATATCAGATCACAATTGAAAAAAATAAATGCAAGGCTTCCAAGCAGTTCCATCGACTAAACCGCAAGGGTTTTGTCAACCAAGTATAAATAATAACAAGTAATTCCAGCAGTTAATTTCATCAAAACTTTAATGTTTGTAAAAATTACTCAAATAACCAAACTGGAAATTTTCCGGCATCTATACTTCAACATTTTTGGTCCAATCTTCCAACATATCAAATGTTTCAAAGCTAAACCACTTACACGGCTTAAATACACATTTTTCATGCATTTCTAAACCATTTTCTTCCAATGAAAAATTCCAGAAACAAGTTAAAATTTCCAACTCAAGTCTCTCGGTTACTAGCAAATTTTCCAGCAGCTTAATTGATCATCAATCCAACTTTTCCTTGGCTAAATCAGTGTTTTAAGTACTCAAGTTCGACATGCAAACACTTAGCTAGCTAATTAACATTTCTAGTTCAAAATCAGATTCGAATAACAACTACAAACATCCCAAAAATCCAGAAATTTGTCCAGCTAGCCTCGGATGAACATGCATGTAAGCTGGTTTCATTTTATATTTATTTTTCTTGCCTAACCTAGCTAACTATCCTCATGCAAGACTTAATCACCTAGTGTTTAGTTGGTTAATCGAAATTACAAGCTCAGATTACTTTAATTAAGCAAGATTAAGTCTGCATTTCCTAATCAACTCTCGGCAATTTCTATTTCCTTCCGAATCAGATTTCTTAAGCTATCAATCTCATCATCCGAACGCACAAACAATACATGCATGTCTTATTCATCTTATTATTTTATTATTATTATTTTTTACTTAGTTAATTACAATTGCATGCTCAGATTGTCAAGAGATAAACGAATTAATCTCAGCATTATCCCCTTAAAGTCTCGGCAAACCCACTTTCTGCGCACATCAGAATTTTCCTTTCCTCAATTACTCATCCGAACGCTTAAACATTACATGCAAGCTCCTTAACATCTTCACCTACTTGTAGTTAGTCAGTTTAAGTCCAAGATTTACCTCGAACTGAAGCTTATACGCGTGGCACAAAAGCTGTCAAGTTTCCTCCTCTCTCGGACAGCTTACGCACTCGATGGTTGCAGTTGTGGAGTTGCGGTTGGAACTGATGAAGATGGTGACGATCAGCAGCTGGTTGAGGTTAAGAAAATGCAGAAGGAACTCACGCAGTGTTTCTCTCCTTTCTTCCCTCTAGCTCCCGGACAGAACAGAAAAACTACAGCTCGGGGTTTTCTTTTTCTTACTCTCGGATACAGCAGGCAGCTCTCTTCTCACGGTCGATACTCACGAGGTAAGGTGGAGTGGTGGTGCGAGGCTGAGATAAAGTGGAGTGTTTGAGAGAGGTGATTCGCAGTGAAGAGAGGTGAAAGTGAAGTGTGTTCGGCCGAATGGAAATGGCTATGTTATAAGGTTGGCCGAGAGGGTGTTGGTGTGGTTGCATGGTAATTTTCCGAAATAGTGGAGGGTATTTCTGTCTTTTCACATCTCCTCCTAATTTCTACTCAAGTCCTCAATTCTAACTTAATTCCAAAAATTATCCCAATTGTGATTTAAACGCCTAATTATATACTAACCTTGCGAAAATTTAATCATTGGGAATTTTCACGTCCTAAGTATACTTAGTATACTTGTATCGATTTTCTCTAAAATTTATCGATTGCATCTTAATACTAAGGTTCCTCATAACCCTTTACATTATTAACGATTAAACTAGCTATCGGAATTTAAAGAATTTATTTTTAAGGAATAAAATTAATTTAACTCAAGATTTATTAATTTAGTACAACAAAACCAATTAATTTAATAGTTTAGCACAATTATATTATTTTTCACATAAAAATTATTTTTTTTCGCAATTATTTAAAAACAAATAAATAATAAAAAAATAATGCTAGAATTTATTAAAGAATAAGAAATGCAAATGAAATATGCACTGAGGTATATATATATATTTCGAGGTTCTCACAGCTTTCGGGCTGGAGTGAAAAGGAGCAGAGTGATTGAGAGAATTTCAAGAGATGTCTGAGAGCAAAAGAGAGAAAGAAGTAATGGGTTGGAAAAGGAGAACTGAGCGAGAGAAATACAGAAAAAGAAACCCACGGGCTGAGGAAGAGATCTGGGGAACGGAGTAAAAGAAACCAGAGAGGGGAAAATGGGGACAAAAATTTTTGAGGGCAGAAGAAAGCAAGGGGGTGGCGGCTAGGGTTGGAAGGGACGTGAAAAACCAGAGGAAGAGAGAGCTTTCGGCAGCAGCAAGAGAGGTGACGGCTAAGAAAGGGCGAGGGAAACAGAAGAACAAAAAAGGAGAGAAAAAGAGAGGGCGGCGACTAGGGTTAGAGGAAGAGAACTTGGTGAGAGTGAGAGATAGAGAGAGCTGAGGCAAAGAAAAGAAAGCCAAGGAAGCTACGGACTGGCTTGGAGAGCAAGAGGGAGCTGGAAAAAAGAAAAAGAACCAAGAGAAAGATACAGGGAGAGCTTCGGCTGGGCAATAGGAAGGAACGAAGCAAAGGAAAGAAAGGGAGCGAGGAAGGTCTGTTAGGGAAGGAAACTAGGAAAAGAAAAAAGTAAGAGCTTCGGGGAGATGGAGTAACCAAAAGGCTGAAAAGGAGAAGAAATTGAAGGTGAAAACAAGGGGAGAGAGGCGACGGGCTGAGGAACCCAGAAAGCTGGGGAGGTGTTTTCGGCAAAAGAGAAACTAGAAAGCTCCCCGAAATAACGTCTTTGAGCCCCCCAAATCGTGACCCAAAGTATCAGATTCATCACTGCTGAGATTTTCTGCGACGACGCGCTCAACCTCATTTCTGGAATCAGCACGCACTTTCCGAACATATCTCACGTTTGCTTTACTTCACCACGTTTGCAGGTAACTCTAGCCTTTCTTACTGTCATTTTCATACCATTTTGTGAAGATCTGGGGTTCATTGCATGAATTTCTTCCTTGTGCACGCATGTTTTGTTTCCTTTCTTTGTGGTTTCATCTCTGGTTCTTTGTAGAAACCCGTTTGGTAACTCGTTTTGGCTTTATATCTCTGTGTTTGGATCGTGAGCTCATGAAACCCAGGGTATAGGAATCATTTCTAGCCTCCTTTAGTCGATGATTAGTCCTCAAATTTGCCGAAAGGAGGTTGTAGAAATTTTTTAGATTTTTGCAGGCTCTTTTCCTCTAAATTTTGCATTAAAACATGAGAGTTTTGTGGTTTAAAGTGGAAAGAATGTGCGGTTATGTTGTCACTTTGATTCATGTTTTCGTCGATTGAAGCCATTAGTGGTGTTTGAGTGAACAAAACCAGAAAAACTGCAAAAAGCTTTCGGCTTTATGATTTTCGTCATGTTTGGATTCCTAATGCTTCCCTGGTTGCTGTTTCTTTTATGTTCTTGCGATGTTGATGATGAGTTTTAGCAATGAAAGGCTTAGATAACATGGTTTTTGTTGGTTTGGAAATGGGTTGGCATTTCTGGTTCCGAAATTTGCATATTTGAGCGGCAAGTTCACGCTACCTTGCTGCATTTTGTGTCTGAGAGTGTTTGTTGGATGCCTCCCCTCTCCTTTGCCTCATATTCTCTCATTTCTGGCCTTGGACAAATTGGGAACTGCATTAAATCATTTCCTTGGTATGTTAAAATTGTATAAGAAACTAAAAGCTGCTGCATTCTCTTCACCGTTTTCTTTCTTGAAGCAGCCCGCAAAGCTGAGCTTCCTCCTGTATGTTTAGATGCTAAGCTCCAGTAGGCTTTTCGTTTAGATCAAAGTTTTGATGTTTGGTTGAATTTGTTTTTGTTCGAAGTTGTGTTTTGAGGCTAAGATCCGTGCTTGAAAAATGAAAGCTGGTAGCTAGTTTTGTTGCAGAATTTTCTTAGCAGCTGCCGAGAGTTATTGCAGAAGCTTCCACCGTAGCCTTGCATGAATAGATTGCAGAAATTTGCATGCAAAATGACTTCTAAAATTGCACTTTGCTCCCCTTAGCTTCTATCTATGCTTCTATGGCCCGAGTAATTGGAAAAACCAATCAAATTGACCCCCCTTGAACTTTCTTTTCCTTTCTGTTATTCTTGGTTTTGATGATCACAAAAGTTCGTTGAAATGTTTATACAGACCAAGAAAGTGAACACTTTGATCAGGCTTGATGGAACAATGTAAGCATATGTTCGATTAACTCCAGACTACGATGCTTTGGATGTGGCAAACAAGATTGGAATAATATAAACAAATTTAGTCATTGTT